>NW_027505599.1:0-137185 GCF_021521415.1 Bidens hawaiensis
TCTTCACGAATCAACCCAATAAAGCCGAAGCCTCTTCAATCACCCCCTAAAGGTATGATCCACCTAATACATTCATGAAGGAGTTATCGCTTCTTTATCCATCTCGGATCTTCAAACAGTATAGGTTCAGAAGAACAATCGGGGATAACGATCAAATGAACATAGATTGTTATTTCCTCTTTAAGTCTAAATTCGTATCCAATTTGTTCAAAGTTCACCTCACGGCTCGAACTTCTCGAACGCCTTGAAAATAATATAGAAATAACATGTTTTGAACACGGTCCAACAATGACGAAAAGTCGAACACATTTGACTTTTTTCGGTGGTCAACCCCAAAAAATAATAACATACTCCATGGCCAAAACATCTTGCAAACAAAAGCCCAACCAGATCAGCCCACAATAAAATCCATCTCTTGTCAAGCAGCCCAAGCCCACAACACAAATCAATCAGGCCAAGTAAACTAATAAAGCTGGCCCATAAAAACCAGCCCATGTCCACCCCAAACTCCATCATCATGTTAGGGCACAAAAGGATAAGGATGCAATGTATATTGCATAAGCAGCAGCCGTCATCACCAGACCAGTCGTCATTCCGGCCACCGGCGCCTCGCCGGAAAAACGATTCCGGCAACCCTCGCCGGATTATATATTTTTTTTAACTCTATCTTTGGTCACCACTCCAAACACCACCAATCTAACCTCATCGGCCACCATCGCCGTTCATTTTACTCCACCTCCGTCCACCTTCATATTACTGTCGGAAAAGAATGCGGCTGCCGGAAAAACACATTTCGGCTGCTGCCACCGCTTCCTGCCATAAAAGAAAGCTCTGGCCACCCACCATGGTCGCCGTTGCCGCCTACTTCTTTCTTCTTTATTTCTTCCTTCGCCGTCTCCGGAAACAGTGGCCGGAATACTGATTTTTTTATATAACTTGAAACCCGGACAACTACCATTTACCACCGCTAGCGGTTACCGGCAAACCCGTCGGTCAAATCTTCATCCAATAGTTGCAACGTCCCCAAGTAACCGACATTCGTGTATCGGAGTTTGATATTTTATATCTTCAACTTCGAACTCGTCGCCGGGAAGAACCGTAAGATCGCCGGATTTTCGACGTATGGTGGAACGGTTCCTGAAACGCCCGGATAGGGCACTTGTATATCCCGAACATCCGGATCTACAAGGAGAATGCTTCAAACACGCTTATTGCCAACTTTATTTCCAAGATCTTCAAACTTTATTTCCAAAACTTCAACGGGTTTTAACGTCTCGGTTCGGGTAATAGCGGAAATAGAACCCGAATATCAAGAGCAAAGTTGAATCATAAGATTCGACCCGCTTTGATACCAATTGTAGGTCCTAAAACGACCGACGAATGGTTTTGCTGTCGATAAACGTGTCGAGAAGGGTGCAGTAAATCAAACGACCGAACATAAATATAAAGATAATATAATAGGATAGTGAACGACTCCGTAATCGGTAAAAGATTCATAACATTAATCTAACCGATCCCACCCAAGGTGAGCTCCCCTTGGGTGGTTGTTTACACCATACAAACGCACACTAAAATAGAAATACAAGTCCCTATTTATAGCATGATACAAGTAAACTAGAAGATCTCTTCACCGTTGAAGCTAAACGTGTGTATCGAAGCGCTCCTTTCGTGTCCGGTTTTCTCGTCGGATTTAATTATTTTCTTGACCATAATATAATTAACGGTTTTCGTAATTTGATATCGCAACCACACTTTTTGGCCTTACACAAACAACACAACAAACTAAGTATTAGTCGTCTTGGATCAACCTCTCTACTAGTTGACGGAAACAACTAGCAAGGACCGAGATCTCGGATCTTGTGGTGGTGGAGTTGGAGCCGTGAGCAATAAGATGGAGGGAGGAAGAGAGAGTTTTAGTGAAATATTAAATAATTATATAACCTTTTGTATTTCATCCTCAATTCACAAAATAATTATTACGTAAAAACACTTCTTCTCCTTCTTATTCTCATTATAATTATTATTTTTATTATTTTTGTTTTTATTAATAAAAAATATGAAATTTATTTTAAAAACGCAAATCATCTCTAAAAGCTATTTAAAAAGGCACTCAAAAGCGATTATAGAGAAAGAATGTATTTCAAAGTAATAAAAATATATTATTTAAAAAAACAAACAAAAAATCGTTTTAAAAATATAAGTAAAAAAAATAACAAAATGACAAACAAATTTTTTTGAATTGCATTAATGTAAAACTAGGTATAGACCAGCATAACACGCGGGTGGAATAACATGTCGCTAAACATAATCAAGTTAAACATCAATATAAATAAACGTAATACTTCTTCAACGATTCGTACCAAAACGTTATAGATTTACATTGTCTTTATATTAAAACTTCAAAATTACAATAAGTTAATCTAAACCGAACAACCAAAAAACATTAACAAAATAACTAATAATGTTCATTGATATTAAACCATCATGAACAATATCTTCAAAAAATATACCAAAAGAAAATCCATTTTCCTAAGACACCTGAAAATTTATACAAAACAATAGCATATTAAATAAAATATAAACCTAACATAACAACAGGTTTAATAATTACTAACATATAAATAACAAAATCAATATAGACAACCATAAAATTTGATAAATAACATATTAGAGAAAACAAATATTTCGTTAAGATGGCCTAACAAAAATATTAAAGAGTAAGATTGTCTACATAAAACGCTAATAGTTACACAAACTTGTCTATATTAGCAAAGTCATGAAAATGTTTAAACCGTATTATCCTAACATGAACTTCAAAAATTTCCATCCAAAAACAAAAACATTTTGCTTTAGAACCTGAAAAACAAAACAAACCATGCAACATGATTAAGTATTAAATTAAAATTAAGTATAAACTAAAATGTTAATATATGTCATAATGAGTTTATATTAACATTAATATCTAGCTGATTATGTAAAACTAAAAACAAAATGTGTGAATGTAACAATTACCATATAAATATAGACAGTCATAAAATTTCACAATAAAACATTTTAGAAAATCATAAATTTTAACATAACTTTATAACCACAATCTTAAAATTCAGATGCTTTTAAAAAAATGCAACAAACTTGTCATTAAAATCATAATATTTTTCACTATCATATTAAACAAACACACATATTAAACATAAGTTAGGATAGTACCCGTGTTACACACGGTGGAACTTATTTAAAAACATAATATATATGTAATATCATATAAATTTAATGGAATGCAAATATTGTATTTATAAATAAATGATTATTTTACATGAATTATAAGATATCATAACTTATTTGAATCAAATACAAAAATATACAAAGACTAACAAAGATAAATGAAAAGTTAAAATATTTTATAACTTGCAGCACGAGTCCATGGTTCCAAATCAATTTTATAACTTGAGCCCGTGTTACACATGGTTGAAAATATAAAAACAATAACATAAGACCTTGTAAAAAAATATACTTGATTTTTTCAAACCCGGGTCATAGTTCCAAATCCATAATAATCCAGCTAGTATTTGAACTAACAATATACCAAAATATATTTATAATCTAATAATACAAAAGAACAATATGACACCAAACTACGAATTAAAAGTAAACTATAACGCACAACCTCCATCTCCTTGATGCAATATGAAATTTGAAATGAATGATCAACTTTATACTGTGAGTTTCTTGGACTTGCTTAGCTGCAAAATTCGAATTCTTTCTAAAAAATGTCAGATTGAAAAAAATATACATGTATAGTTAGTAAATTACCATCTTGAAAAAAAATCCACTTTTGAATTAAATAGCCTAATGAGTGACCCGTGTAACACATGGGCGGGAATTTTAGAAAACATAAAATATACATATATGTTTTGAATTTAAATGATTAATTTATTCAAATTCGATTTTTTAAAATATAGTCAAAGTCCAACTATGTAAATCAATATGTAAAGTGATAAGAACAATGAGAACACATGTATAAATAGAAATGAGAATAAATTATTATTATTATTATTATTATTAAAATTATAATAATTTACATTTTTATCAAAATTAGAGTCAAATCATATAAATAAAAATAGTCAAATTCAGTAAAATAATTAACCTATTAAAATCTGGCTTTTGAAAATATGGTCAAAGTCCAACTGTATAAGTGTATAAGTGGTCAAGAATTCGAATTTCAAAATGGTTTAAATAAATATTTTTTATTATTCACATTTTGATATACAACCTAAAAAAATCTCCATTGTAACTCCCACAACCTTTGTCTCCTTTATCCTAAGAATATATAAACTTTGAAATGAATGATCAACTTTGTATTGTGAATCTTTTGGACCTGCTTGACTGCAAACGTAAGAACAATTAATTGTAAAAATATTAGGAACACAAATTCAAAAAAAAATTGAACATATATAACCAAATTTAAAACGGTGAATATAAAAAGAAAATTATGTTTTGGGTGTATGTGGAATCTCATAATCAATTGAATCTACTATAAATAATAACAATACGAAATTAATATGTGATTAATTTAATTTTTGAAAAACAAAGTGAAATATATATTAATAATTCGTTGAAGAAACTACATGCTTCAACTTAAATATCGGTGTGGAATCCCAAATTATACATTTTTGTTTCATGGTATATGTTTTAAATTATCATTTTTCTTTATTTGTCTTTGTATGTTGGATTCTTTTAAGTAAAACAGCAATGTGATACCTTATATAAGTAATATTAGATTACCTGACGTTTACAATTCATTAAAATGTATATAACACACACACACACACATATATATATATATATATTCACCCGTGACATATTCAATAAATCATATGTGCCTAATAATATTTATAAATGATGATAAATAGGTTATTTAATTCACTACGTGAATATTGGCTTTTGGCCACACACATGCTCTGGGCGGTTTGCCACACCTCGGTCTAAATGTGTGGCTAAAGGTCGCTTTCGCCACACATTTGTTATTCGTGTGACTAAAAACACACCTTTTAGAACTAAAAACACACCTGTTAGAACCTTTAGCCACATAAATTAGATTTTTGTGGCAAAAAATCACACCTGCTGGAACATTTAGCCACACTTTTTCAATTCGTGTGACAAAAAACACAGTTGTTCGAAACCGTTAGCCACACTTTCATAAAAAAATGTGACTTTTACTAGCCACACTTAGTAAATTATGGCCAAATATGATCTACGCTCATAGTAGTTTGATAACGATGTGGTTAAAAACTAATACATATGGCCACACGTACGGGTATATGTGACCATAGAGTATTGTTTGTTAGCCACTTATAAGTTTTACATGTGGCTAAAAGTTAACGGTGACAGCAAACAAAACGTGTGACCGTTAGTAGTTAATGGCCACACTTTAATTGTTTCATATGTGGCTAAAAGCTTATACATATGGTCACACTTAAGGGGTTTATGTGACCATAAAGCATTATTTTATAGCCACTTATAAATTTTTATGTATGGCTAAAAGCTAACGTTACATTAAAACAAAAGTGTGACTATTGATAATTAATAGCCACATTCTAATTCTTTTGTGTGACCAACCAGACATCCACCCTCCAGTAACCAATCTGAACCCTAATCCATCACCTGCTGCTAATACTTTCATCACTCGTTAACATCGATTGAAGCTCATCTTGGTTAGGTAGGTGATTTATACTTTAATTTTGAGAAATTTGGGTGTTCGAGGGTTTGAATGTAAGCAATTAGGTCTTGGATTAAATCGATTAGTATTCGTTCTAATTTAAACAATCTTGATACAAGTTGCAAGTGATGTTTTTGAATCTTTACTTTTTATCATTGTTGGATTTATATTTTCTAACGGGGTTTTAACATGATTAATTAGAACCCTAGTGATGTTATAAACATGTTAGGGTTTGAGTTTTGTTGAGAACAGTTGGCTGACAGATTCGTTCTCATTTATTGATTGGTCTGTAACTCGTTGTTAAACGATGATTATTGATCGATTGTTGATTTTAGGATATAGTATTCTGAGTCTAGTTTCCAGAAAGGTAAATTTTGTAATTTTTGGATGAGTGTTGTATACCTTTTATGATTTTACAAAAACATATGTCAAAGCTGATTCGGAGAGTTATATTTTGGTGCATTTTTCGGACACCATAACTCCCTAATGACAAACCCAAACGGGTTGGGTCCACTTCTGGAACTTTGTATTATGAGTTTAAAAGATAACCCAATTGGTCTTACACAATTTGGTTTAATGAGTTGATAGAACCATTAAACTAGTTTTTGTTGCGCAATCTGCTAAACTGTTAGTACCTATATGTAATGGTTAAATTATTGTGAGTTTTCTATGCTTGAGAAAAATATATAAAAATTGTTTGAGAAACCTGATTCATATATCATACTGTTGTAAATTTTGTAGAATTTATCCTTAATCTTTTCTTTGTGAATAAAATCAGTTTGTACATGCCAGAATCTGTCTCGTGAACTGAATGATCATAAGTTAAGTTGTATGATGAATATTTGGTTGCTTTGCCATGATATGATGTGTGGATACATGTTAGGACTTTCGGTACTGTTGACATTACTTATTATCACCAACGATTCGTCGGGTCAAGTTTGTGTTTGTGAGTGAGTTCATACGTGGGTCTTAGAGTCATGTGTTGTTGAACATACTCTTATAACTTAAAACACTTGTACTAGGTAACAGTTAGCAAGTCGTATTCATTTGGTTTTGAGAAATCTCTGTTACACGTGACACCAGGTTTTGGATTGAAAACACGGACATACTTGCATACTGGTTTTGAAAACACTAAACGTTTGCCTATACTTGTTTTCTGGATTGAAAACACAAAACGTTTTGAAGTATTGGTTATGTAACCTGCTGAAACGGGCAAAAACGAGCTGAACTGTTGATTTTTTATTGCTGAATTGCTGCAAAAATGGTCAAAACGTGCTGAAACGAGCTGTTAAGTGCTGAAACGGACTGAAAAATCGATGAAACGAGCTGTTTAACATGATGTTTGCTGTAAAAAACGAGCTGTTACGTGCTGAAACGAACTGAAAACTTGCTGAAACGAGCTGTTTAACATATTGTTTGCTGTTAAAATGAGCTGTTAAGTGCTGAAACGGACTGAAAAATCGCTGAAACGAGCTGTTTAGCATGTTGTTTGCTGTAATAATGAGCTGTTAAGTGCTGAAACGAGCTGTTAAGTGCGGAAACGGACTGAAAAATCACTGAAACGAGCTGTTTAACATGATGTTTGCTGTAAAATCGAGCTGTTACGTGCTGAAACGAACTGAAAACTTGTTGAAACGAGCTGTTTAACATGTTGTTTGCTGCTAAAACGAGTTGTTGAGTGCTGAAACGGACTGAAAAATCGCTGAAACGAGCTGTTTAGCATGTTGTTTGCTGTAAAAATGAGTTGTTAAGTGATGAAACGAACTTGACTGGAACATGAACTTTAATGATAAAACTAAACCATTTCCTCTGTTATCCTTGTTAAAAAAAAGACCCGAAACCCGTTTTAACCCGTTCCGACCTTGACCCATTTTGACCCGGACCCGTTATGACCCGAACCTTTTGACCCTGACCCTCTCCCACCCGAACCATAACAACCTTTTTTATAGTTGACCCGTTCCAACCCTAACCCGTTCCGACCCATAACCTGTTTCGACCCAACCCAACCCATTTGCCACCCCTATGTTTAATGTATATCGACGGGTTAGGCGAGTTTCACCTCTTAAGACACATTTTAAAATTATATGCATAATGGGCTATTAGAGATTTCAAGGCACAATATGGCCCATTAGGACATGTATGACTTGTTTTTGTTTATTATGGTCTAATATGACTCCCTATAACACGATATAACCCTTAAATATCTAATGTTACATATCACATGCCATAATATGCCACTAAGAGATTACAAGCCCTAATATGGCCCATTAGAGCGACTATGACATGAAAAAGGCTATAATGGGCCACTAACACCAACAAGGCCCAATAAGACCTATTGATGAAAGTATCATATGTTATCGACCATTAACATCTGACTATGACTAATGACATTCCTATACAACCTTCTTAGAGCAACTATGATTTGATAAAGGCTATAATGGGCCACAAACACCAGTTAAGGTCCAATAAGACCCATTGATGAAAGTATGACAGATTATTGGGCTTTAACCAAACTATGACTCATTAAACTCATATTCAACCCTTTTAGAGCAACTATGATATGATAGAGACTACAATGGGTCACTAACAACAATCAAGGCCCAAGACGGCCCATTAATGCAAAGTATGGCATGCTACTGGGTGTTAACACCAACTATGAGTCACTACACTCCTATACAACCTGTTAAATTAACTATGACATGATATAGATATATTGGGCCATTAACAACAATCAAGGCCCAATATGTTCCATTAATAAAAGTATAACATGTTATTGGGTGTTGACACATGACTATGGCTCAGTACACTCATATACAACCTCCTTGTAGCGACTATGACATGATAGGTGATATAATGGGCCACTAATACCAATCAACGCCATTTGATGAGACCAACTATGACTCAGTACACTCCTAAACAACCTGTTAACGCAACTATGACATGATAGACCCATACTGGCCATTAACAACAATCAAGGTCCAATAAGGCAACAATCAAGGTCCAATAAGGCCCATTGATAAAGTATGACATATTATTGGGCGTAACCAAACCATGACTCACTAAACTCATATTCAACCCTTTTAGAGCAACTATGATATGATAGAGACTATAATGGGTCACTAACAACAATAAAGGACCAAGATGGCCCATTAATGCAACGTATGACGACCAACTATGACTCACTATACTCCTATACAACCTGTTAACGTAACTATGACATGATAGAGACGATATTGGCCATTAACAACAATCAAGGCCCAATATGGCCCATTAATAAAAGTATGACATGTTATCGGGCGTTGACACATGCCTATGGCTCACTACACTCATCCTCTTCTAGCAATGGGGACATGATAGATGCTATAATGACCACTAATACAATCAAGGCCCACTGATGAATGTATAACATGTTGGGCCATTGGCACAAATCAAGGCCAAATAAGGCCTATTGACGAAAGTATGGTGTATTTCAGGCGTTAACACCTAACCATGACTAATGACACTCCTATACAACTCTTTTAGAGCAACTGTGACATGATAGATGCTATAATGGGACACTAACACCGATCAAGAACTAGTATGACCCACTAATGAAAGTATGGTTTATTGGGCGTTAACACTGATTACTACACTCTTATGCAACTCTTTTATAGAAACTATAAATATCACTTGTATTTATTTTATATGTTTTTATATTTAAAATACAATTTTTTATATTATATAAGGTTTAATTAGTTGTTATATATATATATATATATATATACACTAACAACTCTTTATTTTAATTATTAAAAATAAATTAAATTCATATTTAGTTCATATTAATTTCACTTCCCTTAAAATTTCAAATTAAATTCAACCCCCTCTTTTCTTCAAAAAATTTTGAATTACCCTCTCATTCTTAAATTTAATTTGACCACATATTTAACCTACCTTTTTTTCTTTCTCTTCATTCCTTCTTATTATTATTCTTCTTCTTCATCTCTTTACACCCATCATAATCCTCAATCATTAATTCTCTAACTCAGTCAATTCTTAACCAAATCCTTTGATTCCGGGCTCTAATCTAATTATTTTTGTGAAATGAATTCACGTGTGGTGTCGGTTTCCATCAATTCTATCTCGATTTTTTCCGGATTCGTGTTGAGTGTGAAGAATCCTAAGAACCAATTTTGGGGATTTTCAATTTTAAGTGTTATTTCTTGTAATTGAAGCTTAGTAGATCTTCTTTCATCGCTAAAAATGTACGTATTTCACTTGTTTGATGACAACAGTTTGCTGACAGATTCGTTTTCGTTTATTTATTGGTATGTAACTTGATGTTAAACGATGATTACTGAACGATTTTTGATTCTAGAGTATAGCACTATGAGTCTAGTTTCCAGAAAGGTAAAGTTTGTATTTTTGGACACGTTTTGAATAGTTATTATGATTTTACAAAATCATTGGTCAAAGCTGATTCGGGGAGTTATATTTTGGCCTGTCTTTCCGATACCATAACTCCCTAATGACAAAACCAAACGGGTTGTTTCCAGTTCTAAAAGTTAGTATTATGAGTTTTGAATACAACCCAATTGGTCTTGCACAATTTAGATTAATGAATTGATAGAACCATTAAACAAGTATTGTTGTGCAATCTGCTGAACTGTTGGTACATATCTGTAATGGTTGAATTATTGTGAGTTTTGTATGTATGAGAAAAATTTAATAAATTTTTTTTTAGAAACCTAATTAATATATTCTACTGCGGTAAATTTTGTAGAATTTATACTTAATCTTTTCTTAGTGAATAAAATCAGTTTGTACACGCTATAATCTGTCTCGTGAACTAAGTGATCATAAGTTAAGTTGTATGACGAATGTTTGGTTGATTTGTCATGATACGATGTGTGAATACATGTTAGGACTTTTTAGTACAGTTGACATTGATTATAATCACCAACGAGTCGTCGATTCAAGTTTTTGTTTATGTATACATTATGTCTAATGTGATTGTGCGTGATAGTCATCGTGCTTTGAGGTTTCGCCTCACATTAACCCTTTACTAGTTATGATGCTAATATTTTAACAATTTTAGGTTCAAAAAGTTATAGCCAAAATGGAAAAATATGAAAGTAAGTCTTTTAAAGATATTGTTTTTCAACCAAGTCAAGTTCGTTAAATATTTATTTAACTAGTGGCATTCCATTACCTAGGTAGTTGTTTCTCATATTTGTTTTAAAACCCGATTTTTATAAAGATTTTATTTTTAGTTTAAATATTAATTACTTGAGTTTTATTAGTTTAATTAATATAAAAAAATTATAAAAAAATCAAAAGAAAGTCGAGGTTAGTAATCTTTTAGGTTTAATAATAAGAGTTTACCCATAGTGTCCAAGGTTCGATATCCGTTCTTACTTGCTAACTACATTGCGACCGGTACACTTGCCGATTGTGTGTTTTTTTAGGTGAATTCGGTAAAACTTGGTTTTTAATATTATATACGTTTTTCACACATCAAGTTTTTGGCGCCGTTGCCGGGGACACTGGCAAATTCTTTGTTTAAACCGAGTTGATTGTCTGATCTATTTATTTTTTTTATTTAGTTGTTATTTTTCCTTTAGGTGCGGTGCCTTTACTTGCTATTTGTGCCTTTAGGTTTAGTTTTCCTTAAAAAAATAAAAAAATAAAAAATAAAAATAGATATGGGCGACGCTGTTCCACCACCGAGACAAACCGTTCATGCTAGAGCCAGCAAAGGCATCATGGGAGACCGATCTGCAATTGTTCGACTTGTTGCGACTAATAATAAAAACTGGAAAATTCCCTCTCACGTCATGAACTCCATCGCAAATTCTGCTCAGTTCCACGGCTTGGATGATGAAGATGCTCCGGGACACCTGTCCCGATTCGTGCGGATCTGCGAAACATTTAATATTAATAATATCTCATCCGACGTCATTCATCTTAAGTTATTCCCGTTCTCACTTTCCGGTCGTGCTGCTACATGGTTTGACTCTCTTCCGAACGCCTCAATCGCCACATGGGCCGACTTGTAGTCCAAATTCCTTATGATGTATTTCCCTCAATCGAAGGCCGGGCGTCTACGCGAGCAAATCCGTTCTTTTTATATGGACCCCGATGAGTCCTTTTATTCCGCGTGGGAGCATTTCCAAACTCTTATAAGTCGTTGTCCTCTGCATGGCCTAAACGATTGGGCTGTGGTTGAAAAATTCTATAACGGTCTTACTCCCGAAACCCAACAACGGTTCAATACCGCCGCCGGAGGAAACATGCTCGATAAACTCACCATAGAGGAGGCTGAAGAAATGTTCGAGAGCATTGCATTAGGGGATCAACATACACCGAGTAGAAGGGCCGTCTCAGCTGCCAAGGCCGCAGCCATCTCAGCGTCACGTGGAGTGCATCATGTTGATCAAAATACGAGTGTGTCGGCAGATGTGGAGGCACTGAAGAGGGAAGTCAGAGAGATTAGGTTGCAAGCTCGTAGGTGCGAGATATGTCATCGAAATCACGAGACAGCCGATTGTCCCGTTGATTCTCAGGAGGAGGTGGATTTTCTTGCTAATCAAAACCGTTCCTTTAATTCTGGGTGGCGAAACAATAATTCTAACTCTAATTGGCGGGCAGGTAACACCGGTTATCAGTAACGCCAGAATCTGTTCCAAGAGCCCGCCCCCGAACCTACTCCTATACCAAATAGTACTTCTAAGATCGAGGATATGTTGGCTAACCAATATCAATTGTTAAATCAGCTCTTACAAAATGATGCCAACACCAAATCCACTCGTATGCAGCATGAGACGTTCATGAAGGGACAACAAGTCGCATTAGAGAATCTCGAGGCCAAGTTTGGTGAGTTGTCCGCAAAGATTGATCAACGACCCTTTGGGAGTCTTCCAAGTAACACCATCCCTAATCCTGGCCCCACCTATTCTAAACCATTCCAAAATGCTCAAGCCAAGGCAGTGACCACCCGAAGTGGGCGAGGTGTCGTTAGAGATACACGAAGTGAGGACGGGGAAGTTGATGAGGAGATGGAGATGGAGATGGAGACCGCCAGATAAGGTGAACCAGAGGCGAGGCCCAGCAAGTACCTCACGGTCAGGCGGTGCAACAGTTGAGAAGGAGAAGGAGGTTGAGCAGGAACCGGTGCGCGTCTATAAGCCAAAACCGCCATATCCCGGTCGTCTAGTGAAGAAGAATGATTCGGAGAAGTACTCTAGGTTTCTCGACATGCGGTTGTTTTCGCGTGCGGTAAATTCCGTTCCTATCTCGTGCTTTCTAAGACTATCATTTTCTCTAATCATGCGGCTCTACGGTACCTATTTGCTAAGAAAGATGTGAAGCCCCGACTCCTTCGTTGGATCCTTTTGCTTCAGGAGTTCGATATACAAATTAAAGATAAAAGAGGAGCTGAAAATGTCACCGCTGACCACTTGTCACGATTAGAAAATTCCGACATGGACAAGACCCGGGAACAGGGAAATGGTGATTATTTCCCGGGTGAGACTCTACTGTATGTAAAGGCGAGTGATGAGGGGTTTCCATGGTTTGCTGATCTTGCTAATTATCTATCCTCAGGTGAGTTAGTGCCCGGACTAACGTATCAGCAAAAGAAGAAGTTCTTTGCAGATATTAAGTTCTACATTTGGGAGGATCCGTACTTATTCCGTATTGGCTCGGATCAGGTGTTTCGACGATGTGTATTTGGTGATGAAGCTCATAGTATTCTTCGACATTGTCATGAGGGCCCGACTGGAGGCCATTTTGGTGCGACTTATACTGCCAAACGCGTGTTTGATGCGGGATTCTATTGGCCGACTATTTTTCGTGATGCGCATGAGTTTGTTTGTTCGTGTGATGCGTGTCAGAGAGCTGGAAACATCTCATCCCGAAATGAGATGCTCTAAAACCCCATCCAGGTGGTTGAGATCTTCGATATATGGGGCATTGATTTTATGGGTCCGTTTCCTATGTCTAGAGGGAATAGATACATCCTTGTTGCTGTCGATTATGTGTTCTTTTAAATGTCCAAGTCCACATTCTATAGTCTGTTTATCTAAACCGATAAACGACACATTATTAAATAAACGAAACTTGTTTTATTAATCTTATCAGAATCAGGATGTTACATGTTCTAAAATAACGCGGTTATTATTTTAGTATTAATTAATTAATATTCACGTAAATTAAAGTAAGATTACATTACAATTATGGCAAGTATTTTTAGTTTGACAATCAAATTTTTGAATATTAAAACGATAACTTATTCTAGTTTATGCCAAATCACAAAAATTAAAATTAAATCGGTTCTAATTTTACTAATATGACCAATTAATTTAGAAAAAATTACAAAAATGAAAATCAAATCGGTTAATTTAGAAACATGAAAAAATTATGGAAAGATTTTGAAATGAGTTTAAAATTATGGAGAGTATTAATACCTTTAAAACTTTGTTGAAAGATTGGTCAATTTCCGAAATTAAAAGGAATTTAAATATGTTAATCAAATTTTATAGTTTTAAGTTTAAATTTGGTCTTCCATTTAAAGATAGAAATAATTTGAAATATCTTGATTTATGGGAATAATAATCTTAATAAATTATGAAAGTTTAAAACCTTTAAAACTTTGTTGAAAGATTGGTCAATTTTCGTATTTAAAAGGAGTTTAAATATGTTTATTAAATTTTGTAGTTTTAAGTTTAAATTTAGTTTTCCATGTAAAGATAGAAATAATTTGAAATATCTTGATTCATGAGAATAATAATATTAATAAATTATGAAAATTTGTTATGTCTAATAATATTCATTAAATCATATGTGCCGAATAATATTTATAAATGATCATAAAACGGTTATTTAATTTATGATATATTAAGTATTGATGATTAGAAATTATGTCAATTTGAATATATTGTTCAAAAATAACGCGGTTATTATTTTAGTATTAATTAATAATTAATATTCACGTAAATTAAGATAAGATTACATTACAATTATGACAAGTATTTTTAGTTTGACTGTCACACCCTCAAAATCCACTAACGGAGTTTTACCGTCAGAGGGTGTGAACTAACAGGATCGGAATCATTAGTTATAATCAAACCATAAAACAAAGTTTCAAAATCATGAAAACGTTTACGAGTAAATAAATGCGGAAGCGTAAAAACCTTTAATCTAAAGTTGCGTCACGCAGGACGACTTAAAACCAATGATAACCGTTAAAAATAAGTTTGCATAATAAAAGCGTTTTCAATCAATGCATGTCCTAAACCGCACGTCCGCCTCGGCTACCTGAGAATAACATACTAAAAGTGTCAACACAAGGTTGGTGAGTTCACAAGTTATATAAAAATAAATGTTTAGCGTTTGCGTTCAGCGTTTTGCGTTACAGCGTTTTGCGTTACAGCGTTACCAGATAGTGTTATGTCAATTATATATCTATAGGTAGCTAGCCTATAAAGCAAGTATTACTAAGTGTTCGACACCGAAGCTGACTCGTTTATTAAGTGCCTTGTCACCAGGTCATCCAGACCATGGTACGTGTTAGCCAAAATTACACCCGCTCGACCTCCAGTCGAGTTTAGCGTTGGGTGGGGTTTGTCAAACCCAGTAGTACTACTCAACAGTGACTCGCTATTCTAAATATTAACCGGTTCGATGTGTAGGACTTCAAATGTTTCGTTTGCCACTTAGCCTTTACAAGTGATATATAATTTATAACAAAATCTTAAATGCGTTGTGGAGTATGTTATCTCCCCCAAGTGAAAAGCGTTTGAAAACAGTTTAAAGAGGGGAAAGTGAAACTCACTGTTTGCGAAGAATTTCCCAATTTAAATCACCAAGATGCGCGTCACCGAAAAACTCTCTCTAGCGTTCTAAAACAACAAGGAGATTTTTCTAAGTGTCGGAATATTATCGAGTCTCTAGACCCGGCACATAATACCTATGCACATAACATGTTTCGTGTTTCGTTTGTGAATCGTGTGTGACTTTAACAAGGGTATTTGTGATACATTACATATGCAAGCAATCATATACGTGTCGTGTATTCATAAAGTACATTACTAGCAGTTACTCCCCGTAAGGGCAATTTGGTCAACTCATAACAATTAACTAACAACTATTCCCCACGAGGGCAATTTGGTCAAATCATTACAATCAATTAGCTATTATTCCCCGCAAGGGCATTTTGGTCAAAACACGACAATTAATTTGCAATCATTCCCCTCAGGGGCAATTTGGTCAAAACACAACAATAAATTAGCAAGTATCATGTTTCATGCATTTTCACAAAACTCAGCAGCTAGTTTCACCGAGACAGAAATCCTACTTGAAAGATTGTACTATTCCACCGATCATAGCATCTCAATTAATTTACCAAAAATCATCACAGAAGCATATATGTCTTAGGTTTCCAGAACATATTTAATTATATTTTTATTCCACATAATTTTCTCACAATCATCAAATCAATACAGCAAACTCATAACAGTCAAATTCATGCGCAACAGAATGTTGTTTGCAATTCCCGTTAAACGAAAAATCCAATAAATGCAAGACCACTTGGGCTAGGTTCCTAACTCAATGAGTCAACTTCCAGAAGTGGAACCAACCCAATTGGTCTCGTAGTTCATGAGATACAACATTTACAAAACAACCTAACAGCAGGTCTAACAGGTCAGCTTTGCACAACGTTTTTGTAAAATCATAAAAGTTAACTTCTACTTGTCCAAAAATTACAAGTTTATATTCTTTAGAAAGTAGACTCAACTTAGTTTACTGTAGTACCATTAATCTCAACCAATTTTCATGTTTACACTTCGTTACAGTCACTTAAACGTCAAATACACATTCTGTCCAGAAACTGTTTGCATCCAAACTCAATATATTAACAACCTATGAACTATCATACATTCATATGATCCTCTAGACTCCATAAACACCATCCATGCACATTAATTACATATTACATACTTGATTAGGGTTTGTGTTTGAACTCAAATCAAAGACACAACAATTTACATGTAACAAGATTCAATCTAATTATCAAATCATCATTCAAATAACAACAATCATATTAACTATACACACACACACCAAAATCGGCTGTTAGGGTTTACAATTAACCCAACAAACATCGAAATTAAGTAACAAGGATGTATAGGATAATCAATTATACCTTCCTAGCACCTAGTTCTTCAATCACAAGCTTGATTTCTTGGTTGAATGTGTGTGTGAAGGCGACGGCAGCAAGGGTTTACAAGGGAGGGGGGGGGGGGGCGATCGGGGTTGGGATAATAATAATAATAGTTAGGGTTTACTTGTTAATGATCTATTTATAAACACAACAAGTTACACTCAAGTCCCTCCACTTTCAATTGTTGTTTTTTTTCTAACTTAACAAACTTATTTCTTGTTTCTTGTCTAGCATTACACACAATATAATCAAGTAACACATATGTTAACACATAATTATTTTGTTGACGTTTTTCGTTTATTCATCAATCGTTTGCGTCAACTCGTTTGCGTTTCGGTGCAAATCCCGAAAGACTACACATGTAGTAAGTGTTAAGCGTCATTTAAACCCTAGTTTAAATGTAATGAAGTGTGTGTTATTGATTCAGTGATCTTAAGTTTGAATTGACGGAATTGAGTTAACGGAGTTAACCTGAAATTGACGATTGTCACATCATTCCCATGTTAAAGAATTTTCGTCCCGAAAATTTGAGTCAAGTCGTGATGAGTGTCTGAAAGAGTAAGAAAAAAAAAATTTTCAGTTTGTCATATCATCCCCTAGTAGAAAGAAATTTCGTCCCGAAATTTAATTCATACCTCCGGTGATGTCTGACGGTTTGCCGGGTTTCGCGGTTTTCTGTGTTTGGTTAGCCCTTCAAAAAGGTGAGGATACTTTTTCATCATTTGATCCTCGCGTTCTCACGTGAACTCCGGTCCACGTCTCGAGTTCCAACGAACTTTAACGATTGGAATTTTGCTGTGCTTGAGCGTTTTGGTTTCCCAATCCAAAACCTCGACTGGTTCCTCAATGAAACGTAACTGTTCATCAACTTGCAGTTCCTACAAAGGAACTACTTGGGTTTCATCGGACAGGCATTTCTTCAAATTGGACACGTGGAATACATTGTATACGCCACCGAGTTCCGTTGGTAGGTCCAGTCGGTACGCCACTGGACCAATGCGCTCAGTTATCCGGTAAGGATCAACATATCGTGGGTTGAGTTTGTTTCGCTTACCAAAGCGAACCACACCTTTCCAAGGTGAGACTTTGAGTAACACTCGATCGTTTACTTGAAATTCGAGAGGTTTTCGGCGCTTGTCGGCGTAACTCTTTTGGCGGTCTCGTGCTGCTGTCATGCGATTTCGGATTTGAACAATCTTTTCCGAAGTTTCGAGTACCAGTTCTGGACCAATGATTTGGCTGTCACCCACCTCTTCCCAGCAGAGTGGTGATCGACACTTCCGTCCGTACAGTGCTTCAAACGGCGCTGCCTTAATACTTGCGTGGTAGCTGTTATTATACGAAAACTCTACCAAAGGTAAGTGGGGTTCCCAACTTTTTCCGAAATCCAATACGCAGGCACGCAACATATCCTCCAGGGTCTGAATAGTTCGTTCACTTTGCCCATCCGTTTGAGGATGGTATGCTGTGCTCATATCAAGACGGGTGCCTAGTGCGCTTTGCAGTGACTTCCAAAAGTGCGAAGTGAAACGAGAATCTCGATCAGAAATGATTGAGACAGGCACTCCGTGTCTAGACACTACTTCCTTCATGTAGACGCGAGCCAGTCTTTCCATTTTGTCTGATTCCTTAATCGCTAAGAAGTGTGCAGATTTAGTCAACTGGTCAACGATCACCCAGATGGTATCGCATCCCGTCGGTGTCTTAGGTAAACCCGTGATAAAATCCATTGAGATGTGTTCCCATTTCCACATTGGGAGTTCCAGTTGTTGCAGTAGTCCAGATGGTTTCTGGTATTCTATCTTGACTCTGGCACAAGTCAAGCATTTGCTCACGTAGGTGGCAATGTCGGCTTTCATGTTCGGCCACCAGTAAAGTGCCTTTAAATCATGGTACATTTTATCTGAGCCAGGGTGGATAGAATATCGGGACTTGTGAGCTTCGTCCATCACTAGAGTTCTCAACTCTCCATATCGTGGAACCCAAATCCGGTTCTCAAAAAATCGGACCCCGTCCGATCTGGTTTCAAGTTGCTTGTTCATACCCCGCATGAGTTCCGATGGAAGATTATCATCTTTCAAGGCTTCGAGTTGGGCATCGCGAATTTGATCGGGTAGGTTGGCATGAATCGTGAGTTGCAATGCTCGCACTCGTCTGGGTTTATCTGTTTCTTTTCTGCTGAGGGCGTCAGCCACTACATTGGCCTTGCCAGGGTGGTACTTGATGGCACAATCATAATCTTTGAGCAGCTCGACCCAACGACGCTGTCGCATTTTCAACTCCTTCTGATCGTAGATATGTTGGAGACTCTTGTGGTCGGTGTAAATGGTAAACTTGGTACCGTACAAGTAATGCCTCCATATCTTAAGAGAAAACACCACAGCTCCGAGTTCCAAATCGTGGGTCGTGTAGTTCTTCTCGTGAACCCGTAGTTGTCGAGAGGCGTAAGCTATGACCTTCTCGAGTTGCATCAGCACACAACCGAGACCTTGTATAGATGCGTCACAGTGTACCTCAAAATTTTCCGTTCCCTCGGGGAGGGCTAGAATAGGGGCGCTACAAAATTTGGTTTTCAACAGTTGAAAAGCGGATTCTTGTGCATCACCCCAATTGTACTTAGTACCTTTGTGAGTCAAGGCGGTGAGGGGTTGAGCAATCTTTGAAAATCCCTCGATGAAACGCCGGTAGTAGCCGGCCAGTCCTAGGAATTGCCGCACCTCAGTCGGAGTCTTAGGTGCTTCCCAGTTTTTGATGGCCTCTACCTTACCGGGATCGACATGGATACCATTCTCGTTGATCACATGTCCTAAAAAGTGAACCTCGCGAAGCCAAAATTCACATTTCGAGAGTTTAGCATACAGTTGTTCCTTCTTCAGCAATTCCAGAATTACCCTTAAGTGTTCTTCGTGGCCAGCTTCGTTCTTGGAGTAGACGAGTATATCATCGATGAAAACAATCACAAACTTGTCGAGGTACGCCTTGCATACTCGATTCATGAGATCCATAAATACGGCTGGTGCGTTGGTTAGTCCAAAAGGCATAACCGAAAACTCGTAGTGACCATACCGTGTTCTGAAAGCCGTCTTTGAAATATCTTCTTCGCGCACTCTTAGTTGGTGATAACCAGATCGCAGATCGATCTTCGAGTAATAACTCGATCCTTGAAGCTGGTCAAACAAATCATCGATTCGGGGTAAATGATAACGGTTCTTGACCGTCACCTTGTTCAACTCCCGGTAGTCGATACACATGCGGAAGGTCCCGTCCTTCTTTCGGACAAATAAGACAGGGGCTCCCCATGGTGATGAGCTAGGTCGGATAAAACCCTTATCCAACAAATCTTGCAACTGAGTGGACAGTTCCTGAAGCTCCGCCGGTGCGAGCCGATACGGGGCTCGTGCTATGGGTGCTGCACCGGGTGTCAACTCGATTTGGAACTCGACTTGTCGTACAGGAGGGAGTCCGGGCAAATCCTCCGGGAAAACTTCCGGGAAGTCTCGCACAACAGGTATATCTCCAATTCGTTTCTCCTCCGCGGGTTTCTCAACGATCTGCGCCAAAACTGCCGGATGACCCTTTCGTAGGTACTTCTGCGCCTTCATGAGGGTAATGATGCTGGTGGTCATGCAGCTTCTCTCACATCGGACCGAAATAATCTCGCCGGAAGGGGTAGTAATGTGAACTATCTTGTCGTGACATATAATCTCCGCTCGATTCTCGGATAACCAGTCCATGCCGACAACGACATCGAAACTACTAAGCGTAAAAGGAATAAGGTCGATATCAAAGACATGACCTGACAGTTTTAACTTGCATCCCGCAAGTACATGAGTCGTTACTATAGTCTTACCGTCAGCTAATTCAACAGGAAACTTAGCATCTAACGGAGTTGGAGTTAAGTCTAAGAGTTGGCTAAAGGCTTTCGACACAAAACTCCTATCAGCTCCAGTGTCAAACAATACAGAAGCAAAACAGTCGTTTACAGGGAACTTACCAGTCACCACGTGCGGATCATTGCAGGCTTGACCCGACCCAATCACAAAAGCTCTTCCCTTGCCATTGCTTCCACCATTACTGCCACTTCCATTACCCCCATTGTTGTCGTTCTGTTTCAGCTTGGGACAATCTTTCCTGAAATGACCTTCCTGCCCACATTCGTAACATCCCTTCGTCGTCATAGGTGGTTTAGGAGCACCCGTTGCCGCAAGGTCTCCTCTACACTCCTTCGCCTGATGACCCATCTTTCCGCAACTCTGACACTTGACACTGTTACACGGGCCAACATGATGATAGTTGCACCTATTGCACTTCGGATATTTCCCAGCATATCCGCTCGAACCCTGCCCGCTACCGTTGTTATTATTGTTGTGACTCTGGTTGTTAAAGCTCCGAGTGAATTCGGGCTTACGGTAGTGCTGTTGCGGTGGGAGGTTCGAGGATGAAGATCTGGTGTTGTCAAACTTCCTCTTTCCGCTGCTCGGGTTGCTGTTGCTGTTGTTGTCGTTACTCGGGTTGTCACGGGCTTTAGTGATCGAACCCCTAGGTGGTAACGCACCTTGGGTCACAGCCTGATCCGTCAGTTTGTGAGCTAAACGGATCGCTTGTTCAATCGTGGCTGGTCTGGAAGACGTCACTATGCCCTGAATCTGCGGTGCTAACCCATCAATGTACATTTCGATCCTCTTGCTCGGCGGATCCACCATCCGCGGACACATCACAGCTAACTCGTTCGAACGGGTAGTGTAGGCTTCGATTTCCGAACCCACCATCTTCAGCGACCAAAATTCTGACTCTAATTTTGAAATTTCTTCCCTCGGACAGTACTCCTCTCGCATCATATTTTTGAACTCCTCCCAGTTCATCGCGTTAGCCAGTTCCAATCCAAGGATCTGGATGTTCGAATTCCACCAAGTGAGGGCAGAATCCTCAAGTGTTCCAGCAGCAAATTTGACCATACTGGCAGGGGGACAATTGCACATCTCAAATGCCGACTCGGCCTTCTCAGCCCAACGCAGGAAGCCTATAGCTCCCTCAGTGCCCTTAAACGTACTGGGCTTGCAGTCAAGGTAGTTCTTGAAGATACACGTTCCACTCGGACCTCCAGCTTGATTCTGAACGTGTGCGGCTAAAGCGGCCGCTGCATGGTCGTTCAGCAGAGTTTTGAGTTCAGCTGCAGTCAAGCTGATGTTACCACGTCCTCGTCCAGCGTTTCTTCCAGCCATTTCCTAGAATCACAATATAAAATGTTAAACATGAATTTTTCTTTCATATACAACACACCATACATGTAATAAAAAGATAGGTAAGAAAGAAATAAGAAACAACATCACACCACAACCATATATTAATCTAATTAATAAATCATGATTAAAACCATTGTATTCGCTACAAAGTATTTCCAATCAATCCTTAAAATCATAGAAAAATAATAGTTCGGATAGAGACAACCCCTCCATCTAGGTGTCATCATCACTAGATGTCATCATCTGAGGACACCTCTGAGTGTGCCTCCTCCTCAGCCGGTTCTTCCTCCGGTTCTTCCTCGGGTTCCTCCTCGGGATCTTCCTCGAGATCCTCCTCAGGCTCCTCTTCGGGGTCTTCTTCAGGTTCCACTGCAGGCTCTGCCTCAGGCTCGGCCTCAGGCTCTGCCTCATGTTCGGCTGCGTTCTGAGCAAGTTGCATTTGCAAGACATCGCAACGCTCTAGAGCTATCTCGGTTTGGCTCCTTGCTACTTAGAGTTGCTCTTGCAAGTCTATCATCTCAGCTTGCATCTTCATCATAATCTTCATCTGTTGATCACTAGTCTCTTGCATTTCCTTCATGGCCGCTGCCATGCGGGCAATCTCCTCCTTAGTCTCGGTTCTGTCCTTCAACAGTCCGGAAACGTTGGCTCTCGTATAGCGCATGTAACCCACGTCACGCTCCAAGCATGAAACAACAGCTGCGAGAACTCGCTCTACAGGTTCGGTTATGGGTGGTAGGGTGTTGGGATAAGCAGGGTGGTTCGGGTGAGGCAACGGGGGAACTTGTTCGCGATAGACCATACGTCTGATCATGTTAGGGTACCAATCCCAGCTAACGTCGTTTTCGTATATGCCTCCGGATAAGCGATATCTCTTCGGTGCAGGAGCTTCGAGTTCCGGGACTACACGGGGTGGCGATGCGGTGGGTAACTGCGGTTCCTTCCCGTGAGCATGCGTCATCGAATCGGATGATGATGAGGGTGGCGTCGACATTCCTACAGGTAAGCCGTGTATGCGCGCGCGTATGAGTGAAAGGGGTAAAGAGATAAGATAATAAAGACTACACAAATCTATGCAGTGCGTATCATTATAACTAATTGGGTCGTCGCGGTTATAGTCTAGTATGCATGCAGCTTCTAGTTCGCTATAACCAATGGCACTGATACCAATCTGTCACACCCTCAAAATCCACTAACGGAGTTTTACCGTCAGAGGGTGTGAACTAACAGGATCGGAATCATTAGTTATAATCAAACCATAAAACAAAGTTTCAAAATCATGAAAACGTTTACGAGTAAATAAATGCGGAAGCGTAAAAACCTTTAATCTAAAGTTGCGTCACGCAGGACGACTTAAAACCAATGATAACCGTTAAAAATAAGTTTGCATAATAAAAGCGTTTTCAATCAATGCATGTCCTAAACCGCACGTCCGCCTCGGCTACCTGAGAATAACATACTAAAAGTGTCAACACAAGGTTGGTGAGTTCACAAGTTATATAAAAATAAATGTTTAGCGTTTGCGTTCAGCGTTTTGCGTTACAGCGTTACAACGTTTTGCGTTACAGCGTTTTGCGTTACAGTGTTACCAGATAGTGTTATGTCAATTATATATCTATAGGTAGCTAGCCTATAAAGCAAGTATTACTAAGTGTTCGACACCGAAGCTGACTCGTTTATTAAGTGCCTTGTCACCAGGTCATCCAGACCATGGTACGTGTTAGCCAAAATTACACCCGCTCGACCTCCAGTCGAGTTTAGCGTTGGGTGGGGTTTGTCAAACCCAGTAGTACTACTCAACAGTGACTCGCTATTCTAAATATTAACCGGTTCGATGTGTAGGACTTCAAATGTTTCGTTTGCCACTTAGCCTTTACAAGTGATATATAATTTATAACAAAATCTTAAATGCGTTGTGGAGTATGTTATCTCCCCCAAGTGAAAAGCGTTTGAAAACAGTTTAAAGAGGGGAAAGTGAAACTCACTGTTTGCGAAGAATTTCCCAATTTAAATCACCAAGATGCGCGTCACCGAAAAACTCTCTCTAGCGTTCTAAAACAACAAGGAGATTTTTCTAAGTGTCGGAATATTATCGAGTCTCTAGACCCGGCACATAATACCTATGCACATAACATGTTTCGTGTTTCGTTTGTGAATCGTGTGTGACTTTAACAAGGGTATTTGTGATACATTACATATGCAAGCAATCATATACGTGTCGTGTATTCATAAAGTACATTACTAGCAGTTACTCCCCGTAAGGGCAATTTGGTCAACTCATAACAATTAACTAACAACTATTCCCCACGAGGGCAATTTGGTCAAATCATTACAATCAATTAGCTATTATTCCCCGCAAGGGCATTTTGGTCAAAACACGACAATTAATTTGCAATCATTCCCCTCAGGGGCAATTTGGTCAAAACACAACAATAAATTAGCAAGTATCATGTTTCATGCATTTTCACAAAACTCAGCAGCTAGTTTCACCGAGACAGAAATCCTACTTGAAAGATTGTACTATTCCACCGATCATAGCATCTCAATTAATTTACCAAAAATCATCACAGAAGAATATATGTCTTAGGTTTCCAGAACATATTTAATTATATTTTTATTCCACATAATTTTCTCACAATCATCAAATCAATACAGCAAACTCATAACAGTCAAATTCATGCGCAACAGAATGCTGTATGCAATTCCCGTTAAACGAAAAATCCAATAAATGCAAGACCACTTCGGCTAGGTTCCTAACTCAATGATTCAACTTCCAGAAGTGGAACCAACCCAATTGGTCTCGTAGTTCATGAGATACAACATTTACAAAACAACCTAACAGCAGGTCTAACAGCTCAGCTTTGCACAACGTTTTTGTAAAATCATAAAAGTTAACTTCTACTTGTCCAAAAATTACAAGTTTATATTCTTTAGAAACTAGACTCAACCTAGTTTACTGTAGTACCAATAATCTCAACAAATTTTCACGTTTACACTTCGTTACAGTCACTTAAACATCAAATACACATTCTGTCCAGAAACTGTTTGCATCCAAACTCAATATATTAACAACCTATGAACTATCATACATTCATATGATCCTCTAGACTCCATAAACACCATCCATGCACATCAATTATATATTACATACTTGATTAGGGTTTGTGTTTGAACTCAAATCAAAGACACAACAATTTACATGTAACAAGATTCAATCTAGTTATCAAATCATCATTCAAATAACAACAATCATATTAACTATACACACACACCAAAATCCGCTGTTAGGGTTTACAATTAACCCAACAAACATCAAAATTAAGTAACAAGGATGTATAGGATAATCAATTATACCTTCCTAGCACCTAGTTCTTCAATCATAAGCTTGATTTCTTGGTTGAATGTGTGTGTGAAGGCGACGGCAGCAAGGGTTTACAAGGGAGGGGGGGGGGGGGCGATCGGGGTTGGGATAATAATAATAATAGTTAGGGTTTACTTGTTAATGATCTATTTATAAACACAACAAGTTACACTCAAGTCCCTCCACTTTCAATTGTTGTTTTTTTTCTAACTTAACTAACTTATTTCTTGTTTCTTGTCTAGCATTACACACAATATAATCAAGTAACACATATGTTAACACATAATTATTATGTTGACGTTTTTCGTTTATTCATCAATCGTTTGCGTCAACTCGTTTGCGTTTCGGTGCAAATCCCGAAAGACTACACATGTAGTAAGTGTTAAGCGTCATTTAAACCCTAGTTTAAATGTAATGAAGTGTGTGTTATAGATTCAGTGATCTTAAGTTTGAATTGACGGAATTGAGTTAACGGAGTTAACCTGAAATTGACGATTGTCACATTGACATTCAGTTTTTTGAATATTAAAATGATAACTTATTATAGTTAATGCCATATCACAAAAATTAAAATCAAATATGTTCATCATTTTACTAATATGACTAATTAACTTAGAAATAATTACAAAAATAAAAATCAAATCGGTTAATTTGAAAACTTCAAAAAATTATGAAAATATTTTGAAATGAGTTTAAAATTATGGAGAGTATTAAAACCTTTAAAACTTTGTTGAAAGCTTGGTCAAATTCCAAAATTTAAAAAGAGTTTAAATATGTTAATTAAATTGTATTAAAACCATTAATACAATTTATTGAGTTTGACTATCCTTGTTAGTTATTTTAACAAATAAGGAAATTCAAACTCAATAAATTGTATTAGTTGGATACTTAAATGTGTAATTTATGTATATTAAGACACGCCGGAAAAAAAAATATACATCAACGTATCTCCGATATACACCAATATATTATTTTATCTATAAATAATGAATATAATTGAATATTCAAAAAAGAAATATACATCAATATAAAAAAATACATCTTATAAATTAATGCTCAATCCATGAAAATTAGCTTGTATCAGTCGGGACATTAACCTGAAATTATAAAGTAAAATATTGTTATTGATATTATGTAAAAGTTGATATTTAATTTATAACCGGAAAAATTGAATGTCTTACTGGAAAAAACAATATGATGATAATAACCATGGTATCTCAGATTTAGATTAAGAAGGTAAACTGAAATATTCCGTAAATCAATCGGGTAAATAATCTGAAATAATAAAGTTTTGTTATAACATTGATATTATGGAAGATTATAATTATAATTTATAACCGGATAATTTAAATGTGTCTTACCGGAATTACGAAATAATGATGTTGTCCATGGATGAAGGTGATTTTTTTATTTAGAACCTAGAAGAACAACATGTAAAACAAAAAAACAGGAAAGAAAATTATAAAGTATAAAACAACAATTGTTATAGGTATAACAAATAACCGGAAAAACTTAACGAAAAACTTACCTGAAAAACTTAACGGAAAAACACACCGGGAAAGTGTAAATACGTCCACATATTAGCTTCATCGCCGTTTTTGATTTACAACCTAAACTGATTTTAATAAAATCAGTTAATATTGAAAATAAAGATAAAAATGTTAGAGGAAACAATAACCGGAAGAAAATATAATGTTGTCGGAAATACATATATCAACAATCGGAAGTTTATTATAAAATATAAACTTACTGGAAAACGATTAATACAAATCTTGATCTAGATTAGCCGAAATATATGAGGGGAAGAAAAAATATAAAACTTCAAATAAATATAAAACAACCATTGTTATAGGTATAACACATAACCGGAAAAACTTACCGGAAAAACGTAAATACGTCCACATATTAGCTTCATCGCCGTTTTTTATTACAACCTAAACTGATTTTAATAAAATCAGATTTTAATAAAATCAGTTGACAATGAAAATAAAGATAAAAAGGTTAGAGGAAACAATAACCGGAAGAAAATAAAATTTTGCCGGAAATACATATATCAACAATCGGAAGTTTATTATAAAATATAAACTTACCTGAAAAAGATTAATACAAATCTAGATCTAAAGTAGCCGGAATATATGAGAGGGTGAAAAGAGATCCGGCTAATAGAGAAAGAGAGAAAAATATGTTTAGGGTGAAAAATTATGAATTGTTAAGGTTTAAATATAGGGTGTTTGATCAATATGACACGTGGCAGCCTAATAGAGAATATGTGAATGAAAAGTTGATGACTGGATTGCACATGTGGACAGCCTAAAAGAAAGCCATATGTACAATTGTATTGCTTTAATAGTATTTAAAGACTTGTGTAAGCTAGGGGCTATGTTTAACAAAAATATATGAAAGTCAGTAAGTTTAGCAGCACCCTTTATTTAGTCATTTGATGCTAATCTTGCTATATGTGAATGTAAAAAAGATCAAACTAATAAAGAGTAAAAAGGTTAATTAAAGAAGCATCCCACACGGTTTAACAACTAAAAATGAAATCCCCACCCCCACCCTCACCCCCACCAAAAAAAAGTTACTTAGCTTGGGATTCTTAAATTGGTTGATCCGCCCCTTAAATATATTTATTTGATTCGGTTTATAATTATACAGGTTTTTACTATTCCATACAGAAAACCGTTCGGTTTTTGATACATTTTAAACCTATATCTTAATGAAAATTGACTAGAAAATTAAACCCAACCATGAACACAATACACCTAGTTACAATATTAAAACGTTTAAAAAAAACAAAAATTACTTAATTTTAAATATCGTATAAACGAAGGACCCAAATAATAATAAAGCCATTTATATAATCCGCGACTAAACCTTTCTTCAGCCGTTCATCTCGTCTTCGAACTTCCATAGAGCCCTAGAGGTAAAGTTAATTCTCGTAAACTCATAACTAATATTTGGAATCAAGTCATGTACTTGTTTCTTTCTAATTCATTGCCAAACTTTTTGGTTTTTTTTGTGTGTGTGTGCACACGCTTTTGAGGCAGCAATTGTGTGACCTAAGTAAATATTATGCTATGACCCTGAATTGTGTGACCTAAGTAAAAACTAGGGTCTAATAGGCTGAAATTTGGATCCATGGACTACAACAAAATTCAAAGTATTAACTTTTTATGAGTTTTGAATGTTGTTTACATTTCATTGCACTAGGTCTAGAGTTCAAGGCTATTAATAATGCATTAGGGATCTAATGATCTATGGTTCATGTAATATATGTATATTGCAAGTATGGTCTTTTCCATTCAGAAATTACACATTGTAATATGAGTAACACATTTGGTCCTTTTTCCTGTAAATGGATCTAAATATCAGTTTAAGTTAATGTAAATGAAATGACCAAACTCTTTATATTAAAACATCGGTTATTGGTGTCATTACAATTATGCAGCATTTTCTACAACAGTTCTAAGATGGAGGATCGAGGATTACCTTTGGATAGAATTAGCAACCTTCCGTCGAATATAACGAAAACAATTCTTACTCTTATGCCAATAAAAGATGCGTTCAAAACAAGTATTCTATCTCAGAGCTGGAGGTATCATTGTGTAGATATTCCAAAACTCACGTTTGATTATACGTTTGATGCATCCTTCGCTAGAAACAACACATGTAGAAGTACACATATTGTTTATCTGATCTTGTTGCTACACCAAGGCCAAATACTCGACTTCACTTTTGTTAATTTCCGTCAACAAATTAGTAGATGGGAGATTGACCAGATAATAATTCACCTATCACGGAGGGCTGCTACATTGAAGAAACTTACCCTTTGCATCGAGTCACGTGACCATAAGCTATCGTCGGCTTTCTTCAAGTTGCAACAATTGACATTTTTAAAACTCCAGGGTTGTGTGTTTCAACCTCCAGTAACCTTTATAGGGTTTAGTAAGCTGGTTACCTTATCCTTTAATAATGTCTGCATAACAGCGGAAGTTTTTCAACGGTTTATCTCCAGTTGCCCACTACTTAAGGACATCACTCTGGTAAGACCCGATAAGAATTACTATTGTCGAAAGGGTTAATTGCATGAACGACGTTCACACTTTTGAAATAATTTAAGTTAAGGTAGTTTTGAAATCACGCACTACTTGCGGTGCGCACATATAATGTATATATGTGTGGGCCCTCGGGTGGGCAAAAGTGAATTTGCCTTAATTTTGACGTTATTTTACTAATTTCGTGAAAATAACGTTAAAAATGGCGGAAGGTTAATGAAGCATCATGTGGTAGCGTTGATGGCAGGTGTCCCAATATGTGCCTTATGTCCAAGGCTTGATGCAAAACTACTGTCAAGCCGGGGGTCTCACCGGAAGCAGCCTTCTATTCCTACGGTGTAGAGGTAAGACCATCTACATCTTACCCTCCTTAGACCCTACGATAGCTTTGCTATTGGTTGGATTTACTGAGTATGATGATAACGATGATGTAGTTTTGAAATTCCGAGCAAAGGAAGAGTCAGATTATCATTTCAACATGAATTACCTTAAATCGACTTTTTTGAAAGTTAGAACAAAAACGATATTATCTGAAATAAAAATTTGGTTAAAGTTGGTTATTTTTGTTTACAAAGTGCAATTAACCCCTTGATATATTTGCTTCAAAATTCTGGACTTTAATATGGGTGTAATGCAGTTTGGAGATGCAATACATCTTACAGGATGTTGGAATTGTAACATACTAGAGTGTTTATCTTCGGTCGACCGTCTGTGTACGAGTTCTTACCCCCATTAAGGTGATCATGCATATTACTCCTAGATTATTAACACTATAAAACTAATTCTTTATTTTGGATACAGTGTTTTGCTACAAATGTTATTCCACAAAAGCTACCAGCCCCTACACTCCTAAAACATCTTCATTTACTGGGACTGTCGTTTCCACGCGGCACCAACTTATTTTCGGCTATTTGTTTGGTTACATTTAGCTCTCCAAATATAGAGACATTTCGAATGGAGGTATAATATTGCAGATAGTAAATTTTTTCTCTTTGTTTCATGTAATGAATGTAGTTTGCTTATTAACAGATGCTACCTCTCGAAGACCAATATATGCCACAGAGTGATGAACCTTATTGATGAGCAATGGGCTATCTTGCATCGTCTGCGTTTAATAAAGATAACAAACTTCATCAACAGGAAGGCCGGAATGGATTTTTTGAAGCTTATGTTAGCCAAGTCACCAATGCTAAAGGATGTACATATAGTGATCAGAAAAGATGTTGATATTCATGATGAAGTGAAGATGCTAAAAGAATTGTTACGATATCCACGGGCATCGACTAGAGCAGAAATCAGATTCGAGCGTCCTTAGCTTTTGGTTTATCGTATTGCTTCTCGTTGCATTAAGTTGACTTTGTTTCTTGATGTGTCATTTTGGATTGTTTATGATTCTAGAGATGGTTTGTAATTGGATTTTAAAACTGTTTGAACATCATATTAATTAAGTTTGTGTCTTAGATACATGTATTTTAGACTATTCATACATTAGGTTGGATAATGGGAAAATCCGATGGAATCGCATAAGCCGTCGACGGTTTAGCCTACTAACCGATGAAATACGTGCACCTCTAAAATCTCGCCATGTGTCAACGTCTTTAATTTGTTGGTCCGATGTAACTGAAGATGGATCCGGCTCCGTTGGATCCGGTGAATCTTGATGGCTATTTTGAGTATTAAGTGTAAAAATGGTTGGTCAAAATGGCTATTTTGGGAGGCTATTTTGGGGATTTTCCGTTGGATAATATATGTGAATTCTAAGGGACAAAACTAAAGGCGTAAATCATAACCGGTTAACTGAAACAAACCCGAAACCGGTTATTAACCGTAGACTAGAGACCAGTTAGGGATTTTCACATCGGAAGCGGTTAAACGAAACCGTTTTTGACCATCTGACCAATAATCGACTACGGCTAGTTGGCCGCTAAAAAAAATTAGTTGGTCGTTAAAAAAATGTAAATGTTGATTTGTGACGTATTGGGCCGTCCCATATCGCTCGTCGCTCGAACTCGCTCGCCATTCGCTTTGAAATTGCTCGAAAAATGCTCGCTCGTTTTTTTCGCTCGATTGTAAACGAGTCGCTCGGTTCGGTTTGTAAACGAGCCAAACAAAGGTCTGTTTGGTTCGGTTCGGATCGAATATTTTTAATTTATTTTATATATATAAATACATAGACAACACACATAAATACATACAAGCATATACAGTTTTTTAACCCTTTAAAAATTTCTCTATTCTATCAATTTTATAGTTTCATATGTTCACATGGTTATATATCTCACTTCAAACTTACCATCTATTACACGTGTGTCTAAAAACTACTATTTTGTTTACAAAATATATTATTTACAACCTTCAAACTTGTTTCTTATTGAAACTTTAAAGCGACAAAAGAAATAAATAATGCTCGAAAATCGCTCGATGTTTGATCGAGAAAATGCTCGGTTTCGAATTTCAGCCATTCGATTGTAAACGAGCAGGCCTTCGCTCGGTTTGGCTCAGCTCGTGAATAACCCTAGTGATATATATTATATTTGAAAGAACAAACCATGGCACCTGTAAGTCTTCTTTTATAACTAATTACACGTATTCATGAATGAATATATATATATATATATATATATATATATATATATTTATATATATGTATATATATATATTTATATATATGTATATATATAGTACTTTGAAGTATATATAGATTTAGATTATTTTTGTATTACAGGTTAAAGAAGAAATAACAAAGGTATTGGAGGTCTCATTAAAACTCTGATCACCCACATTTGAAGTTAATAAAGATAAGTATTACTTAGATTGACACATTTGAATTGGTCAGCAAACATGTTGTCCACTCACGCACCACATCCTCAACCCACCACCACTAATCATCACCATATCGGTGTACTTAGCATTGGCTCGACACTTATTGGAGAGATTGTTTCTTATTTTATGCCAAAGCTATTTATAAATTACAAGCTAAAACGTGTGAAATCAGAGGGCATTTTATGAATGCTATTGTGGTTACCAACGAAGAAATGATTAAAATTTAAAAGAGCTATATTTGCCTGAGAATTGGGAGTTCCTCTCATAATGCATGACTACCTAATAGGTGGATTCACCGCAAATACTATCTTGTCCCATTATTACTGAAATAATGGCCTACTTCTTCACTTAGACTGTTGGTAATGGGGGTGAAGGGAGGGGCGCGGTCCAGGTGGCGGGTGAGGTGGCTCGCGAACACCACGACACCCCTCAAGTGAGCAAGGGCGCGGACGAGCCTTGTGGCCGGGACCGCGGGGCAATTTAGCCGATGTATATTTTATTTTCCTATAAATACAAATCCACACACATACTTTATAAAAACTCAAACCATTCTCTATTATTCTCTTTAAAAACCACACTTTCCCTCTACCAAAACTTCATTTTCTCTCCATATTTATAAATGGCATCGTTGTCATCGTCATCACGTGTATAATCCTACATAACATGATACTAGAAGATGAGGGTCACGCTATTTGTCAAAACTACCAAGGTGATATTCCAAGACTAGAATCGACGATCACTAATGAACAACGACTCGACAACATAAATATCATCAAGATCCGTGAGTTACACGGCAACGTTCGGCATGAGTTGGTCGAGCATTTGTGGGATAGAAGACCCGATAATCTTGTATTAGACTAGTATCAATGTAATGTTTTATATTATTATTAATGTAATGTTTTATATTATTATTTAATGTATTATTTAAAATACTTAAATAAATAAAAAACTGGATCAAGCCCCTGATCACCTGGACCACTGCACCCTCTGGGCTTGGTTGAGGGGCTTGATCCAGGGCCATGCCACCGCCAACGTGTCGGATTTTGATTGGATCACTTGGGGCTCAACCAAGCCCCATTACCCTTAGCCTTACACGGTGCAATACATGCAGTTATAAATGGACAAAAGAATCATGGTACGCACTTCGGTGCACTAGCTAAAGCATAACGTATGTCTGGTGGAGATTACATTCCTTCCGGTACTGTACTGGCTGAGAATTTTTTAATCATTTACACATTTTATTAATTCAACACTTAATGGTGCAGATGTTGTCAAAATGCCCCTTATTAAGAATGTATATGAGTGTAAGCATGCAAGTCTTGTTATTAACTATTTAATCCACACCATTAATTAATTGTCTTGTAAAAAATATGTTTGAACATCTAATATTATTTATATTTAATAGTTTGTCGGTCCAATTACATGTCAAAAAACTGCAAACGAGATTCACAACACTTCTAACTAGGGATGTCACTTTTACCCAAAACTCGAAACCTAACCCGAATTAACCCAAACTGAAAAACCCGAACCCGAACCGCAGTAAGTCGGGTTGGTTTTCGGGTTTGATTTATAAGTTTCGGGTCAACCCGAATAAACTTTTAGTTTTGAAAGTAAATATATTTCTAGGTATAATAGGTTTAGTCTTAGCCACTAAAGTTATAAGTTCCTGACCCAAATCAATTGTTGTCATTTCAACTATTATGGATTGATTGTTTATTGTTAATTTATGTTTTCCGTTTATTACTAATAGCAACCGTAATCGAACAACCAAATCTCGTCCCATTGAAGAAGATTATGGTTCGAGTTAGTCACTTATTATTCTTCTTTTGAATTGTTTTATCAAGTTATGTTGCTTTATTATTTGATTATTTGCGTTACGAGCAAAGAAGAATATGTTGTTTTAATTTTAGCATTGTAGTTTTTTAATTTTTTTAATTTTTTTAATTTTTTGTTTTGTTTTCTAGGATGCTCGAAACCCGATTAACCAACCCGAAAAAACCCAAACCCGAATTACCCGAACTCAAAAAACCCATGAAAGATCCCTCACGGTACTACTTCGCTATCGGTCACCCAGGAGTATTTAGCCTTGTAAGGTGGTCCTTGCTGATCACACGGGATTCCACGTGCCCCATGCTACACGGGTCAGAGCGTAAGCTAGTGATGCTTTCAGCTATTGGACTTTCGCCATCTAGGGTGCAACATTCTACTGCTTCGCCTAGCAGCACGACGCTTGTATTGCTCTCCCACAACCCCGTTTTCACGGTTTAGGCTGCTCCAATTTCGCTCGCCGCTACTACGGGAATCACTTTTGATTTCTTTTCCTCTGGCTACTAAGATGTTTCAGTTCGCCATGTTGTCTCTTGCCTGCCCATGGATTCAGCAGCAGTTTGAAAGGTTAACCTATTCGGGAATCTCCGAATCTATGCTTATTTTCAACTCCCCTAAGTATTTCGTCGCTTGCTACGCCCTTCCTCTGGGAACAATGAAGCTTTATAGGGTCTTTCTGTTCAGGTGCAGGTAGTACGCATCTTCACAGACATGTCTATTTCACCGAGCCTCTCTCCGAGACAGTTCCCAGATCGTTACGCCTTTCGTGCGGGTCGGAACTTACCCGACTAGAAATTTCGCTACCTTAGGACCGTTATAGTTACGGCCGCCATTCACCGGGGCTTCGGTCGCCGGCTCCCCTGTCATCAGGTCACCAACTTCCTTGACCTTCCGGCACCGGGCAGGCATCAGCCCCCATACATGGTCTTACGAATTTGCGGAGACCTGTGTTTTTGGTAAACAGTCGCCCCGCCCTGGTCACTTCGACCCCCTTTGTGAGGAGGCACACCTTCTCCCGAAGTTACGTGGCTATTTTTCCGGGTTCCTTAGAGAGAGTTGTCTCGCGTCCCTAGGTATTCTCTACCTACCCACTCGTGTCAGTTTCGGGTACAGGTGCCCTTTTGGGTTGGGTTTCGGGTTAAGATTTAATACTTTGAAACCTGAAGAACCCGGCCCAAAATACCCGAAATCTGAAAAACGAACCCAAAAAACACCCATGCTCTTAACTTTTAAATAACGCTATTTTTTTTAATAAAATTTATGTTGGAGTAAGCTGAAAATGTTAAACACTGTGTATTTAGTTTTCTTTTTTCCTTTCTCTCTTTTTTTAAAAGGTTACCAAAAATTGATAAAAACCAAATTAAATATTATAAAACATTTTAAAAAGAAATGGTGAGGTGGAGGGCATGCTCGTTGTACTCTCACACAATACGGGTCATGGCTCACATATCATGTAGGTATCTGATTAGTAGTAGGCGATTACCTTTGGGATTATTTGTAAGATTTGATTTCAATTAAGGACCGATAATGCGAGACCAAGAAAAACAGACGTAATTCATGGTGAGGCGTTCCCAAGCCTCACGAGCAATACTAGTGGATAATATGAGTTGGATAGTTTCATAACAACTCCCATGTATGGCACTAACACGTATTTGGTCTTAATTAGGTTTTACGGATTTCTTGATTTTGAAACTTAGAGGATATCTGAAAGCAACATCTCTATTCTTTAAGATAGAGGTATGTCTACATCCCACATTTCCTAAACCCTAATAATAATCTTGTTGTTAACTGGATTTTTTTTTATCACGTATGATTGATTAACTAATTGATGTATTTAGTAAAAAAAAGTAAAGTAAAATATGAGTACTTTTGCAACTAGAAATACAAATTCAAGTAGGGGAGGCTCGGAGGGTGTGCGAGTCGCACCATCGGCCGGGGCACATAAGTTTCGGGGGCACAAACTTTTTTTATACATATTACATATATATGTTTATGGTGTTAAAATAAGATTATTTGCAATATTTATGAGACAATTACATACTCAAAATGGTTTTTGTGTATAATTAATCGGTCGATAACAATTTTATCCATATACATTAGTTAATAAAAAATTTTCGTTAAGATCTACGGGTTTTTTTTTATTTTGGCTCGACCGAGGTATTTAAATTCTCGAAGACAGCCCTGAATTCAATTCATTGTCACGATCACATGATTGATTCATTTCTTACTAAAGATCCAACTTTTTTGTTGCAGCAAATCTAGCCAACTACTTACACGTAGTGTGAACGAAAAAACAGTTAGATACAATTTCAATCCCTTTAATTTACACGTAGTGTGAACAGATGTAAAAGTAACAAAAGGTCAGGAAACATGGGTCACTATGGTTAAATACAAAATTAAAAAAAGTTAAATCTATGAAAATGTCGTTTAAAGAAGAATATTAAGAAAACAACCTTTAACTTTTAGGATTCAACACTTAATCAAAGTGCAAAAAGCGTGTTTGGTGCAATGAACTTCAAAATGGCGCAACAGACTAGATCCTTTAACGCAACAAACTTAAATATTTTAGAGCAAAAATACGACGATGGCACATTAAATTGTACTGTTGCAGTGTCACGCTAGACGCCCCACAAATTAAGAAAAATAATAGTGAAGAGGTAGGTCCCAGCAGAGCCCAGTTGGACCCGCAAGACTCACCTTGAACAGGGACGTCTGCGCAATGACCAACTGCTTCAGCAGGACCCACCATGCTCAAAGAACCTTACGCGCAGTACGCCAGCTGTACCCGCAGGGAAAGCCTCCCAATGGTGAAGTACCCCGCCTGTTCCCGCAGCTGCGGATACAAGCCATCAGGGAAAGCTACCCGCACTAACAGCAAGGCTACACGCACAAGGCATTCGTTACTTCAGTAGTCACATGAAGGAATGAGCAAGGCGGGAACACTCCCGCCTAAATGAGCCAGTCCGTATGCTTCTGGAAGGTCTTTCGTACTATACCTACTAAGGTATGGGCGGAACAGACAATTTGACCAGGGCAGCCCATGAACTAATCACAGGGTGACAGCTCACCGACAACAATACGAGGAGGAGCACCCTCTAGTACTGTTTGTCACTATTAGCCGCTGCCTACTCACCAACCCTTACGAGGGGACGTGCGCAGCCTACAGTTGGTGGAACAGTGCGTAGCCGGCAGTAAAGGAACAGTATACAGCCGACCTTATTACTGTTGGCCGTAACCTATCCACCAACCAGCATGGCCTGTGCGTACGTCCACTGTTGGTAGAACAGGAATACTATTCAGCCGGCTGTACCTGCTTAGAAACCTACCTTCGGCTATAAATACTCCAACACCTTGGAATGGTAAGGACATCATCTGATATCTCAATCTTATCTAGCAATCACTTAATATACACTTATATTCAGAGCAATCTAGTCTGATTCTCACGCCGGAGGGTGGTCACAAGGAGGAACCCCCCCCCTTCTCAGTGACGAGCTTACGGTGTCTGTTTTGCAGGTCTCCAGAAGAACAACCTTCTCTGCCAGACCTCATCCGTGGGAAACATTACTTAACCCCCAGATTATCTATAATCTGCCTGTGGGTTCACTTAGTGTTTCTTCATTGGCGCCATCCGTGCATAAAAGCTAGAACTATTTTAGTTTTTTCAAAATGAAGAAATGGTTAACGTTACTCCGGTCCAAAGGCCAGTAACCAACCAAGAAACCCCGGTAACCACAACCCCAGCAACTGGGGGGAACACCGGCGGTTACACAAATCTTACGAACACTACCCCGACTACCCAAGCCAGGGCAAGTGAAGTAAATATTCCACTGGGGTTCACTGACGCCCAGTTGGAAAAACGAACGAGGGCCCCTCGCCAAACACTAGATCAAGTGAAGGCGTGGGCCGAAGCACGTCAAAGAGAATTCCAAGCTGAATTGGATGAACGCTTGCGTTCAGTTCAACAGGCTGACGAATTCGGCAGTACTCGCCAACACCTCAATATGAGCAGTGAGTGCGAGTACTCAGACGACGAGAGGGAGTCCGATACCGACGCAAACCCTCGCCATAAGGCGAAAGGGAAGCGTAAGGAAACGGACGTCCAACCAAAAAGGAATTTTGGGGAAGCTTTTAAACCAACTGCGGAGAGAAACCCGCGTGACTTCTCCAAAACCTTTAGACCAACTGCTACAAATGCAGGAAAGTCAAAATTCGCAAGGGACATTGTGGAAGCAATCGCCCCGAGAAGTGCCAAACAAATGTCCAACATTGGCACTTATGATGGTCTATCCGACCCAGACGACCATTTGAACAGGTTCATTGCGGGGGCTACCGTCAGCAACTGGACGGAACCCACGTGGTGCTACATGTTCCAGATGACTCTGGTCGGAGCGGCCAGGGCATGGTTCGATCGTTTACCGGTCCACCACATATATGACTGGGCGGACTTTCAGAACAAGTTCAGCCAGCACTTCAGCCAACAGAGGAAGTACACTGAAGAACAGTGGACGATCCTCAACTGCGTGAGAGAGGAGGATGAATCTTTACTAGACTTCATCACCCGCTTCAACTCCAAAAAGCTAAGTCTCGGCAACATAAGTGAAGATCTGGTTCGCGCCACTTTCATCCAAGGCGCCGAATACCCAGAACTTATCCGCACATTGACGGGTAAGGATGGCATGCCATCAACATGGGATGCCATCATGACGGCGGCAAAGCGCTTTGCCGAGACGGAAAAGCAACTGGGAAGGGATCTTCCCCAGAGTACACACCTCTACACACAGAGGACAAGAGAGAACAATGTCCGGATCGCCCGGCAGAACAAAAAAAGGAAGCTAGGTATCTGGCAGTCAAGGGTAAACTTTGACACCTCATCCAGCTCTCGCCCTCTTGTTGGCGGAAGAAGTCACACACACCCTTCAAGCCAAAAGCACCGGTGGACGCCACTCACCAAAAGCGTCACGGAGATATTTGCCACTGAAAAGCTACCATGGCCAAAAGCTCCAGCGATCCGGCACCGACCTAATGCGGATCAGAGCAAATCCTGTGACTTCCACGGGACAAAAGGTCATGGTACGGAAGAGTGTACATCCTTGAAAGACATTGTTGAAGCATTCATCAAGGATGGAAGATTGGCACACCTGGTGGCATCAATCAAGAAGGGAGGACGGAACGACAACCGGTACCGGGGCAACGGACGAAAGCCCGTCGACATCAGCATCAACATGGTTCATGGCAACATCAGAGGAAGAAAAAGACGAACGCCAGAACCATGCGCATGGAAGGAAGCTGAGGTGCGCTTCCCGCGAGTGCCAGGAGGACCCAGCAAAGAAGGCCCTATCGTCATAAAAAGCCAGCTGGGGCACTACATCACTTCCCGCACTCTTGCTGACAACGGCGCCTCGTCAACGGTGATGTACAGGCAGTTCTTCGACAAGCTAGATGACGAAGACAAGGAGCGCCTGGAAACAATCTGCGCCTCGATGGAAGGGTTTGATGGCAGCACAAGCACCTCCCTGGGTATCCTATCTTTCCCCGTCACTCTTACAGATGGAAAACACTCCCGCACAGAAGATGTGGACTTTGTCGTGATGAGGAAGCCACACCACACGTACGACATTCTCTTCGGGAGAGACGGGATGGCAAGATTCAACGCCGTGGTATCCTCAGTCCACGGCATGATGGGATGGCCAACAGCTGAGGGTGTAGCGATGATCACCGGCATTCCCCAGGTATGCATCGCATCTGTCTCATCTAAACCCAAACCAAAGATGGCTAAACCAACCATCACCGAACCAGAAAGATGGGCCTTCAATGGCAAGTACCCTGACCAGGCCGTAACCATTGGCCCAACAATTGTTGATCCCACACGCACCTTACTTAAGCGCTTATTACAAAGGAACGCCGACATCTTCGCGTGGACACCAGCTGACATGACTGGTGTACCCCGGAGTAAGGCAGAGCATAAGCTCAAATGCGATCCGGCTGTCACACCGATCGTACAAAAGCGCAGAGTAATGGGGCCAGAACAAACTAACGCGTGTAGAACCCAAGTCAAGGAACTTCTTGACGCAGGCATCTTACGCGTTAGTAGATATCAAACTTGGGTTGCAAATCCCGTTATGGTACCGAAGAATGACAAACAATGGCGCATGTGCATAGATTTCAAAGATTTGAACAAAGCATGCCCCAAAGATTGTTATCCGTTACCTGAAATTGATCTTAAGGTGGATTCGTTGGCACCATTCCGCCTTAAATGCTTCCTGGACGCGTATAAGGGGCACCATCAAATCCACATGGCCGTTGATGATCAGGACAAAACCGCTTTTCGGACGCCCGATGGCACATTTTGTTATCAAATGATGCCATTCGGACTTAAGAATGCCGGGTCCACATACCAACGCCTGATGGACAAAGAGTTTCATTCCCAAATTGGGAGGAACTTGGAAGTCTACATGGATGACTTGGTCATCAAAAGCCCTGACCCAGAAGCGATGTTGAAAGACATCGAAGAAACTTTCAACACGCTCAGGAAGATAAACATGAAGCTCAACCCGAGCAAGTGTGCCTTTGGAGCGGAAGAAGGGAAGTTCTTGGGGGTCATCGTCACTAAAGATGGCTTCAGAGCGAACCCTGAAAAGGTCGAAGCCATTATCAAAATGGAATCACCTACTACCATCAAACAGGCTCAGACACTGAACGGACGACTAGTGGCACTTAATCGCTTTTTGGCAAACCACGCGGATAAGTCGTTCCCCTTCGTGTCAACGTTGAGAAACTGTTTGAAAAAAACGCACTTCCGCTGGACACCAGAAGCGGAAGCAGCTTTTCAGGAGATTCGGTCACGCTTGATCGAACTCCCAACACTCACAGCACCAGAAGCGGGAGAGGAGTTAATCCTATACCTTTCCGCAACTGATAGAGCAACCGGGGCAGTCCTGCTAGTAGAGCGAAAAGGCATCCAGATGCCAATCTATTATATCAGCCGTATCCTAACAGACGTAGAAACCCGGTACTCTACCCTCGAAAAATTAGTCTGTGCACTTTTACACGCCTCACGCAGGTTAAGACGATATTTCCAGGGTCACCCAATCACCATACTCTCCAACTTCAAACTTGCAAACGTTCTAGGCAAACCCGAGTTATCGGGACGCCTAGCCAAATGGGCAATTGAGTTGGGAGAATACGCGATAAAGTATAAGCCAAGACCAGCCATAAAGGGCCAGGTTCTGGCCGACTTTATTGCAGAAGTGCCTGCATCGCGGGAAAAAGAGTGCCAGGAAGAGGCTCAACCCTCTCCAGCACAAGACATCAATGATGTCTGGCGACTCTACACTGATGGGGCAGCCAATAACGAGGGTTCAGGCGCAGGGCTAAAGCTAACCAACCCAGCGGGCCAAGAATACACCTACGCTATTCGATTGGATTTTCCAAGTACGAATAACGAAGCCGAGTATGAGGCATTCCTGGCTGGGCTGAGAATTGCGCGTAACATGGGAGTGAAAAACTTGGAAGCCCACGTGGATTCCATGTTAGTAGCCAATCAAATCAACGGGACGTACACGGCCGTGAACGACACAATGGCCCTGTACCTCGCACAAGCAAAATCCCTTATGCGCGATTTCAATGACTGCAAAGTCATACACGTCAAGCGAAGTGAAAACAAATCTGCGGATGCGTTAAGCAAGCTTGCTTCATTAGCCTTTACCCACCTAGGAAAGGATATCCGCATTGAACTCCTCGAGACACCTTCGGTCCCGCACAAGGAAATTTGTGTCATCCAAACCGGCACGGAAACGTGGATGACACCAATAATAAAATACCTTGCGACAGGTACACTACCGGAGTCCAAAACACAGGCAAGAAAACTACGCTGTAAGGCACTGAATTATCAACTCGTCAATGACATCCTTTACAGACGTAACTTTCTTGGCCCACTCTTAAGATGCGTGGACAACCAAGATGCTGACTACCTCCTAAGGGAAGTACACGAAGGCATCTGTGGAGTACACGCAGGTCCCCGCGCTGTTGTAGCCAAGCTAAACAACGCGGGATACTTTTGGCCGGGGATGCATACGGATGCACTGGCATACATCAGAAAATGCAGGTCTTGCCAGCTTTACGCACCCAACACGCACCGCCCGAAGAATGAACTTGTTCCAGTCACTTCTTCATGGCCATTTCAGAAGTGGGCCATCGATGTGACAGGCCCATTTCCTACAGCAGCAGGAAATGTTCAGTTCCTAGTGGTAGCCATCGACTACTTCACCAAGTGGATAGAAGCAAAAACTTTAGCCCAAACAACCGCGAAACATATCAAAAAATTTATTTGGGAATTTATTATTTGTCGTTTTGGACTTCCACAGAATTTGGTGAGCGATAACGGCACCAACTTTGCTGACAAGAAGCTACAACAGTGGCTAAAAGAACTTCAAATCACCCACACCTTTACCTCAGTGGCACACCCGCAAGGTAATGGTGAGGTGGAAAGAGCAAATAAGAGCATCGTCGAAGGCATCAAGAAGAGACTATTGGAACACAGATCCGGCTGGGTGGACGAGCTTCCGCACGTCCTTTGGGCAAACAGAACGCTGAAGAAGGCCAGTACGGGAGAAACCCCGTTCAGCCTCACTTATGGCACTGAAGCCATGGTCCCGGTCGAAATTGGTCTACCCTCACCGAGGGTCTTGATTCAGCCAGAAGACAATGATGCGGAAAGACGGTTGGATCTTATGCTAACCGAGGAACGCAGAGACTTAGCCGCAGTGCGTGAAGAGAACTATAAACGACAAATGCAAAAGTACTACAACACGCGGGTAAAACTCTGCAACTTCAATATAGGAGACTACATACTGCGTAACAACGAGGCTTCAAACCAAGAGCGCCCGGGAAAGCTGGCCCCGGTCTGGGAAGGGCTATACATTATCAAAGAAGTCCTGGGAAAGGGCGCATACCAGCTCGAAAGGCTCGATGGCACTCCCATCCCAAGAACATGGAATGGAGCTCAATTACGCAAATGTTATATGTAGATCAATTCCAAAACTTGTAAAGAAAAGGCCTAGAGCCACTTCTAATGGAAATGATTCTCCTTTCATAATGTGTTTACCTTTATACTTATGAACTTCCCACTGGTGCCGGTATTCACCGCATAAACGGGAAGAAGTAAGTCATTACGTGTGGAAGGCGGCAAAACCCGCATAAACACAACGTTAAAAATAAGGGAAACCTACACGCAGGTCAGATGTAAGTAAAGTTTAGCCATCCTTGTAAGTGCAAGTGACGGTCTTACCCGCACAATCACGAACAAGGAAGCAAAACTTCAACCTATCATCTACCACGTTCAAAGGTTATCCTAAAAAAAAAAAAGATAAGGAAAACCTACACGCAGGTCAGATATGGGTAAAGTTTAGCCATCCTACTAAGTGCAAGTGACGGTCATACCCGCACAATCACGAAAAAGGAAGCAAAACTTCACACCTATTATTTACCACGTTCAAAGGTCAACTTATCCTCAAAGATGAGGAAAACCTACACGCAGGTCAGATATGGGTAAAGTTTAGCCATCCTACTAAGTACAAGTGACGGTCATACCAGCACAATCACGAAAGATGAAGCAAAACTTCACACCTATTATCTACCACGTTCAAAGGTTAACTTATCCTCAAAGATGAGGAAAACCTACACGCAGGTCAGATGGTAAAGTTTAGCCATCCTACTACGTGCAAGTGACGGTCCTACCCGCACAATCACGGAAGAGGAAGCAAAACTTCACACCTATCTACCACGTTCAAAGGTTAACTTATTCTAAACACTTGGAAAATTGCTAATTTAAACTAAAGTATGTAAGTCATATAACGTTTATAAAGCAAGGAATCCAATGAAACAAGCGGTCTTAGCCGCACAGAGATTTACATTTCATAAATATTCGTTACAAGAATGGCCGGGTAACTACCCGCCTACAAGAAAGTAAATCTATACAAACTAAATCTATCATAGCAGCGAGAAGGGATCTTCAGGATCAGGCTTCAGGGCCACTTCCACTTGGACCAGCGCCGTCAGTAGAGCGTGGCTGTTCAAGGAAAGCCTTAAGGATAGCTAGCCCATCATCAGCAGCAGCAACTTCATTCACCTTCTCCACCACCGGATGCGGGAAGGCAGCATACTGGTTCACTGCTTGGTCATAAGCAGCTTCAGTATCCACATTATACAAAGGGAAGTTGGAAGGCGGGACGCCTTTCTCAACGAACCCTAGACCAAGCAGGAAGCCGACCCGTTCCCCATCCTCGTGAGAAGCGTTGAGGGCTGCGCTCATAGCATCGTCGTAAGATGTCTCTGAGAAGACCCGATGCACAACCTACATAAGAAAATATACAAGTGTCAACACCCTGTTTACAAAGAAAAGCGTGAAGACATGAAGATAGACTTACCTGAGACAACGCTTCTCGAAGAAGCCATTCCTTGGCAACCAGAGCCTCTTGGAGGGCAGCTTGAGCTTCGTTACGGGCGCGTTCGGCTTCATTCTTGTTGAGGTTGGCAAGCAACACTTCTTTAGCCGCAGCCTCTTCGACGCCCTTTAGCTTACGCTCGGTATGGTCAAGCACCCCCCTCTGGTCCAAGATTTCTTGAAGCTTCTTAGCATCCTCCATCGCCAAGGCATCATTAGCCTGCTGGAGAGCCTCTAATTTGGCTTTAAGTTCTTCATTCTCCACGCGCAGAGGCTCAGCAACAGCTTCAGCCTTGGTGGCCCTCTCGGTTGCGTTCCTCGCAGTTTCCTTAGCTAGCCGAAGCTGTTCATTAACAGCTTGGGCAGCCTTGGAACGGGCCTCGAGTCGTGCCTGAACTTCAACCTCAAGGGCCTTGAAGGCCTTCTCCTTTTCCGCAGCTATAGCGGAAAGCCTTTGGTTCTCCTCCCGGATGGCCCGCGCCTGAGCAACTTCTTTAAGGCGAGCTGCTTTTAACTTGTCGTTTTCACGACAAAGCAGCTCGACGCGCGGCTGCATCCGAGCAAGGAGAACCCGAAGCTCATTGGTTAGCCTACCCTCCTGGTAGCTAGCCATGGCTTCCCCCAACGCACCACTAGGAGCAGCGTGACGAGCCCATTCCACGCACTCCACAGGGGTGCGAAGGGTTGTTCCTCGGCGAATGTTCCATCGTGGAACATACACTTCATTGGAATCCGACACTGCAAAAAACAAAAAGCAGTTAGGAAAAGATGATAAAAAATATATGTAGAAAAATGGGCCAAAAGAACCCTACGCACCTGTAGGGTCAATTACAGGCCGATAGCCGCCGAACCCATCACCTGAACCCAATGGAAATCCATCCAAGAGGTCAGGTAGATGGGAAGGTGGCGGAGAGATGCGAGAAGCCCCACGCGTACCTGATGGACCGGCCGTCGTTGCCGGTGGTGGGGGCATGGTTGCAGCCGCCGTGGTCGCCACCGCGGTCGCTGCCGCAGAATCCGCAGCAATAGTAACCGCCGGCTCTGTGAAGGATGCTGTAAAAATCGCACTCACAGCCGGCGGTGACGTCATCTCGGCTGGAACAGTCGGCTCAAAGGAGTGAGAAACTGATCCAGCGGAAGCAGGCGCAGGCGCCTGGGTCGACGCCTCAGGTAGGCTGACCAAGCCTACCGTCATTGGCGGAGAGGTACTACTAGGCGCTTCACCCTGGAATGCGCCAACATCCACGCCTGCGTAAAGAAGAAAAGTGTTAAAACAGATTAAGTTATGAAGATAAAAGCTAAAGGAAAGTTGTACTTACGGGTTTTCTTGAGCCTAAAGGTACGGAGAGGCGGGGACGGACCCGATGGAGCCGGCCTCTTTGCGCCGGTCACCGTCGTCTTCTTTGGCTCTCCGGAGGTGACAGTCACAACCTCCGGAGTTGTGGTCTTACCACCACCGGGATTCCCCGCCACCTCTTCGCTCTCGGTCTCCGAATCAGACCGAGGCGCTGGATCGGCAGTGGAGGCCTTCTCCTTCCCCTTCCCGCCGGCAGCCTTCTTCTTCCGCACCAACGGAGGACCATCTGCGGATTCCTCATCAGAACATACGATTAGAGGAATTCCAGCAGAGGTTTCAGCATTGAGAGGTCGAGGGGCGAAGAGCGCCTTACCTGGCCGACGGGCACTGAGGATCTCATGGCCTAGCGGATAGACCTCCACGAACCGATCCGCCGTTTGTTCTAGGATGGGCAACTCGTTCTCGTCTAGAGCGCGAGTACCCATCCGGGCGGGACCGTCAGCCTCCCGCGGATTAAGGAGCGACTGCAGGTCGTTCCCCTCTGAAATAAACAAGAAAAAAGTTAGAAGAAATTCAAAATCAACAAAAGGGAAAAAGGCATACCGTAAGGAACAGAGTTCGAACCGTATTCGAGGACGATCGGAATCTTGTGCGCATCAGCCTCCTTCCACACCCGGCTCATCCCCAGCATCACCATCCCGGACTCCGCAAACCGGTAAACCGGATATTGGACCCGAGATATCTTGGCAAACCATTCCGCCTCCTGGTAGCTGGAGGCGTGAAGGCTGGGAAGTGCCTGCCCGTTCTTGAATTTCATGGCAATGGGGATGGCGCGGGCGGATATGAAGAAAAACTCCCTCTTCCACGCGCGAAGACTTCGCTCGGTCGCACAGATCTTTAAACCCTTAATCCGGGTCGTCAACGTGTACCACCCCTGGATGCACCTCCAAGTGTAGAAGGTCATCAGGCGGTCAACATAGGGCTCAACGCCCAGTATCCGGCACACCCACTCAAAATGGCGAATCTTGGCGATCGCCATGGGGTGCAACTCGGTCAGATGAACACCATGCCTCTCAAGGACACGGTAAACAAACTTTGTCAATGGGAACCTAAGATTCCCATAGACAAAGAATGCTGCATAAACTCCGATCTTGCCTCGGGGGGCATCGTACACGGTCTGATGGGGTTCAGGAAACTCAGGCTCGAGAGACTCGAGCATGAACTTCCTGACAACATACCGGTACAGATCGCCAGGCAGAGCACACTGGCACTCGCCAGCAGTACTCCTGTCGTCAGCTGTAGAATCGATATCACGAGACATCGTGTAAAAGAAGAAAACGATTTCGGGAGAATGCTTGCCTGAAAAGGATAAGTATTCGCCGGAAATCGCAAAGAAGATGAAGAAAAGAGTGAAAGTGTGGATTACAAATAACCCTCTCCCCCTTTATATACTAATCGCAATTAATGCGATGAAATTAATGCGGAAGAGAGAGAAAACGAAGGTGCAATGAAACTATGACACGTGGCAAAAAGCAAGCTGGCAACAGCTGTTGACAGGACGCATACCATTAATTTCGCGGCCACGCGCCCGAAAAATCGCATACCATTAATTTCATTAACCTGTTCAGCAGTGTTCACCTCAGCAGCCTTTCCCTGTAATTTGTTTGGACAATCACTCTTAACATGTCCAAATTCATTACACCTCCAGCACTTCACATTCTTCCGAGTTCTAGACGAACTCCTCCCCCGACTCCCACTGCTCTTGTTATTTTCCCTTCCCCTGCAAGCATAAAACATACCAGAAGATGATCCACCACTCGTTCTTTTCCGGCGAACGTCTTCACCCAACACAATGTCTCGGACCCCCTCAAATGTCAAGCCATCGGCCCCCGTGGAACTAGTAATGGCCGTTACAGTTCCAGACCAACTCTCATGCAAAGAAGATAACAATATCACAGCTTGAGTCTCATTATCCAACTTCATGCCCACCGAAGCTAACCTGGACATAATTGAGTTGAAATCATTAATGTGACCAGCGACTGAACTTCTCTCGTGCATCCTTGTCATAAACAATTCCCTCACCAAGAACACCTTATTGGCTGCATATGGTTTTTCATACATATTTGACAGAGTTGTCATCATACCACGAGCCGTGGTTTCTTTCATAATATTAAATGCAACGCTCCTCGTCAAATCCAATGTAATTTTATCTCTAGCCTTCTTGTCCTTTGAGTTCCAAATTGCTTCTTCGGCTTTATCCATTTTATCTGGCTTTTCTTCCAATACCATATCCAAATCATGTTCACCAAGTAACGCCTCTATTTTCATTTTCCACCATGCAAAATCAGTCCCGTTAAACTTGTCGATTCGGACTTTCCCGTGTTCAGGCATCGCAAACGAGAAAACAGAAAAAAAAACCAATAAACAAAACTCTAACCTGAAACCTTTCTTGCACCCCGAAACTCCTGTCAACAAATACCCGAACCACACAATCAAAGCAAAACCTGAATAACAAACCGAATATTAAACACCGACCTTCGATTCTAGTCCGACAACAAGAAGCAGCCGACACTACTTCTTTCTTTGATTAGTTGTCAGAAAACAGGAAATAACTTCTACTTTACAAGACTTTCTTTGATTAGCTCTGATACCACTTGTTAGGTATTAAACAAAGTCGGTATGCAGCGGAAACACAAACACACACACACAAACGAAAGCAATAAATAAGAGACATGAGATTTTACGTGGTTTGGTCAACGCGACCTACGTCCACGGGCTGCAACTAGGGTATTTTATTAAGCACGGTACAAAGATTACAACACATGACCATGATATATATAAAGAACAATTAGGTTAAATGACTTAGGGACCAAGAAAACGTCAAATGGTCCATCCTTCATAATTAAACGGGCTGCCCCCTTTTGTCTTCTAATTGTCAACCAACGAACCCGACCCAAAGGCCTTCACTAATCCTAACAATCTCCCACTTGAAGGGGCCTTACGATAAACTCTAGCCCACCATTCAAGTACAAAGCAACCCAGTAATTAATAATATCAGTAATCTTTATTAACAATTCTTCCAAGCTTCCAGTTCCCATAAACAAGCTACGACTTACCACCTAGTTGCAGCAACCCCCTTCAACATCAAGTACCAGAAGGGCCAGTTGAAGCTCCGCCGAGCTCCAACTCGTCAGTAAAAACTGACCCGTCCTCTCTCTCAATCGATACGCACGATCTACCAGATCCAGATATAACCCGAGAACCACTACCATTCTCCTCTTTCAGCAAGAGTTCCCCAGGAGAGATTTTATCAATCGGAATAACGGTCTTCAAAACCCAACGTTGTTTTGTAACTGTTCCTGGAACACAACCCGCGCTCCCACTGTCACCAAACCCTGACCTGTTTTAGACCTCCGACCCCGCTCAGCTTGAATCACCTTGGCACCAGGCTCTACTCTTGCAAATTGAACCTTATTCTGCCCCTTCGACTCAGCGAACCCGACTTTGTTTTGAGGGACGGTCATACTTCCTCAGTAAGCACTTGTACCATGTATAATGAACCATACTTGTTTCCACGAGCAAGAACCAGACTACCACTGGACGTAGGTCACGTTGACCGAACCACATAAAATCTTGTGTCTCTTATTTATTGCTTTCGTTTGTGCGTGCGTGTTTGTGTTTCCGCTGTGTACCGAATCTGTTTAATACCTAACAAGTGACATCAAAGCCGAGGATTAGTTAAATACACGAGTGCACGGAGACGATTGAGGAAAGGTTTTGGTTTTCCGGTTGTTGTTCGTTTCGTGCTATATTTATTTTCGAAGGAAGATTTTTCTTTGGGAGTTGTTCTGCACATATTTTGAGAAGGAATTATTTCCTATTTTGGCTAGTCAAATTGGAAAGGTAATTCCGGTACTCAAAATTCGTTTTAATTGTATTTGATTTCCTTTATTTGGGAAAAAATATTGTTAAGCCACCAACAACTTGTTTTTCTTGGGTGGAAAGCCATTGGAAACCAATATATTGCAATTAAGTTTGCAATTGATTATTAAGCAATAAATAAGAGACATGAGATTTTACGTGGTTCGGTCAACGCGACCTACGTCCACGAGATTTTATTAAGCACGGTACAAAGATTACAATACATGACCATGATATATATAGAGAACAATTAGGTTAAATGATTTATGGACCAAGAAAACGCCAAATGGGCCATCCTCCATAATTAAACGGGCCGCTCCCTTTTGTCTTCTAATTGTCAATCAACGAACCCGGCCCAAAAGCCTTCACTAATCCTAACAGACCGTACCCGGTACCCGTACCCGAAATTATTCGTACCTAAAATCAGTAAATCTTGGTACCCATACCCGTACCCGAATTTTATGGAATGGATACAGGTACTTTGGGTTCAGTATTTGCTGACAAAATTTGTGAGCCAAAATCCTTTGCTGAAGCTGCAACTGATCCAAATTTGGTTGTAGCTATGATCAATGAGATTGAGGCTTTAAATAGGAATAATACTTGGGTTTTGGTTGAGTTACCATGCAATAATAAAACTATTGGTTGCAAATAGATTTTTTTAAAATTAAATATAAATCTAATGAAGAAGTAGAGACGTTTAAAGCTAAGTTAGTAGCTAAGGGCTTTAATAAAAAAAAAGGTGTTGATTTGTTTGAAACCTTTTGTCATGTAGTTAAAATGGTGAAAGTTAGATGTGCATTATCTATTATTGTCAAAAACGATTGGTCCGTTTACAACTTGATGTTAATAATGCGTTATTATATGGTGATTTAGATGAGGAGGTTTATATGTCATTACCTGAAGGTTATTTTTCAAAAGGAGCAACAAAATTCTGTAAATTAAGAAAATATATATATTGCTTGAAACAAGCACCTAGGATGTGGAATGAAAAGTTGGTAAATGTTCTGTTTGAGTTAGGATTTGTACAAAGCTAGTGTGTTTATTCCATGTTTGTTAAGTCAAGTAATTTTGTGTTTATAGTGTTACTTGTATATGTAGATGATATTGTGATAACTAACAGTTGTAATAAAGAAATAATAAAAATCAAAGAGCTTTTGAAACCTAAATTTTTAGTAAAAGATCTTGGTGATCTTAAATACTTTTTTGGTATTGAAGTTCATAAAACTGATAAAGGAATATTTATATCACAAAGAAAGTATTGTCTAGATTTAGCAGCTGAGTATGGAATGACATGATGCAAATCAGTTAATAGTCCTCTAGAACAACACTTTGTGATAACTATGTGTAAAAAGGATAATGTTGATTTATCCAACATCCCTGGTTATCAAAGGCTTGTGGGAATACTCATACATTTGGCTCATACTAAGACCAGATATTGCATATTATGTGCAATATCTTAGTCAGTATATGCATAAACTAACTAAATCACATTTAAAAATAGCGTTAAGGGTGTTAAGGTATTTGAAAGGTGTTCTTGGTAAAGGAGTTTTGTTTAAAAAGAGTGTCTCTTGAGTTAAAAGCTTATTCAGATTCTGATTGCACAAAGTGTTTAGAAACAAGGAAGTCTGTTACTAGATATTATATGTTCTGGGTAGTTGCTTAGTTGCATGGAAAAGAAAAAAAGCAGTTAACCATTTCAAGATCTTCTGCTGAGTCAGAATATCGTACAACGTGTGCTGCAACATCTGAAATAATGTGGCTAATTAATTTGATGTGATGGTGCGTTTCCTGCTCGCGAGGAAAGAAAGAAGACCGACAAGGTTAAGTTCATATTTGGCTTGTCTGAACTCAAAATTAAAGTTAGTATTCCTGTAAACTTGTACTGTAATAATACAACTGCAATATCAGTTGTAACCAACCCTGTCTTTCACGAGGGAAAAACCTTTATAATTAGACTTGTTCTTAAGAGATAGAATTTCTAAAAGAACCATTAAAACAATTGCTTTTAACTCAGCAAATAAGTTTGCTGATGTTTTTACAAAAGGACTATTAATAAATCAACATGTTGAACTTTGTGATAAATTGCGTAAGTTTGATATTTTTGGGTATTTATTTGTGGATGGGTGTCGAAAGTTATGATATTTTATATAAAATGTTAACTAATTCAATTCAATGTTTTTTTCTTACGTGTGAGGAATTATATGTAATAAATCAAGTTATTGTTGCCTTGGACTCAAATGGATGCTAGATGTCTTCTATTGGGCTTATAGCTGTTTAATGGGCTTGTAGATGTGGAATGGGCTTGTAGTAGGTCCGTCCAAGAGTGGAAGTTTGGAAACTGTCCTGCATATATATCAAGTTTGGGAACAAGATCAAATACATTTTATTATTAACATGAAAACAGTGAAAATCAATTTATTGTTATTATTAGGTTAATTTTTGTAGGTGTTTGTTGTTATTTTTTATTCGTATTTGCTAGTTTTCGATTATGAGACGTTATAAGTATTTGCTGATTTATATTTTGTTGTTATTATTAGATTTTTTCTTTTGCTGTTATAAGTATTTGTTGTCATTATTTTGTTCTTGATTTTGATTATTTTGTTGTATTTTTTAGGTTTTTTTCTTTGTTATTATAAATCATTGTTTATGTAGATTGGTAATGTAGTTGGTATTGTTTCTTACGTTCTTATTTTTTTGTAAATTATAATTATTTCCTACGTTCTCATGTTAAGATTAAAATGCACATGAACCTTCCCCTCAAGTTTGGAAACTATATTTTTTTTAATATAACACTTTGTACTCTCTTTTTCTAAATTGTTGTAAGACGAGTTGTCAGGAGATCGAGGGTTTGGTTTTTCTTCAAGTCGTTCAAGTGTTGTTGCCCATTAGATTTTGGAGTGTTTGTATTCAGATCATCGCATTGATTATTTGTGTGTAATCAGGACGTTGTAATATTGGTCCGCAATTGGTATTATTGGATTAAGAGTAATAAAATCTGATTCAAACTCTTCTCTGATTATCATTTTTACAGTTTAGTTCTTGTTAATCGGGACTAATCTATCCTAATAAATAAGACAACGATCAATAATCAAGGTTCTAGTTGAAACGAAGAAAGTAAAGGTTCAAATGGGCCTTGTACATACAACTAAATAAAAAGAAAAAGAAACATACCTAACAGAAAAAGGAAAAAAAAAATCTCACTTAAACATTCTGGCATCTAGGACTTGGTTCGGTCTACAGAAGACTGGGTCCATTTCAATATGTGAAGGATGTATATATGGCAAGCAACGTAAGCGATCAATTCCTCATGATGCATGGAGGGCCTCAAACTTCTATAGCCAGATCAAGTCGATCCGTGTGGTTAGATGCAAATGTAGTCTCTCAAAGGCAATAAGTATTTTATCTTATAGGTTGAGTGAATTAGGCATATACTTCTTACACAAGAAGTTCAGCATCTTTGACAAGTTCTAATTTACAAAAACAAAGTAAAGAAATAATTATGTCATGACGCGAGGTTCAAATGAAACTAACAACACCAAATACTATGGAGAAAAATGGAGTGGATGAACATAAAAAACAGAACATTGAAATGGATCAAAGTATGCTACAAAAGAAAAAAAAAATAACAAATCAGTTTTTGGGGAGATAGTGGCAACTTATGTATATTTGTTAAATGTGCCTAGTACATAGACTTTAGCCATAAGCAGTCTACATGAAGCATGAGACAATCGCAAACCATCATTAGTTATCTAAAAAACTTAATGTGTTGCTTGTTATTTGAAACATTGGCGACATAGAAGGAATTTAGACTCGAAATGGAGTAAAAGAACCTTTGTAGGTTTCTCAAAACCGGATCTGACATAAACGAACGGATTTGCTATTAATAAACGATCGAGAAGGTACTGATGTGTGAAATCAAACGATCGAACAAATAATATGAAGGTAATATAGAGGATAATCGATCTCGTAATTGGTACAAAAGATTAAGGTGGGTGGTAGATTTACACTATGAAAACACACACTAAAATGAATTACAAGTGTCCTATTTATAACAAACCGCGCTCCTTCTAAAAGCTTTCTCCTCGTTGATGATGTATTCGTGCGTCGAAGCTCTCATCTCGAATCCAGGTTTCTTGTCAACTTAATTGATTGTTTAACCTAGATATGTTACAGTTTTTGCCTTTTTGATGTTGTAAGCCACATTTTGGTCCTTACAACCTCTAATGGATAGTAGAGCCCATTTAAATGTCTTAAATCTTTTGTATTTGTTAGTTTATTATCGGTTGTATTTTATGCTTTGGTTTATTTTTGACAAATGTGTGTTTGGGCCAAAGGCCACTTTGTCAATAATGAAATGAAGGAAAATATGACATGCTCTCACCTATAAAATGTTACGCGTGTCCATGCATACGTAACTTTTGGAAAATCTTCTCTCTCTCTCTCTCTCTCTCTATCTTATCCTTCCAATCACTCTCAACTTTTCTCTTATAAAAAATAACTCAAACACAAAAAAGATCCGAGATCTTGGTTAGTTGTGGGTGATTCCGTTAACCTACAACCTAGATTGATCCAAGAACGTGTTATGAGATCCAGTATAGAGACCTACATGGATAACGTTCACAATCCAAAGCATATATGTTAGCCAATCCCGAGAAGAATTGTATTATCACAAGAAGTGATATAGCATTTGATAAAAAAAAAAGCAAAATGAAAAGGTAATGATAATGGGAATCATGTTCAATTCCGTACATTTAAAGAGGAAAAGAAGATATGCATAAAAGTGAGCATGACACTAAAAGTGATAGCAATGATTCATCACCACCTAATTCAAGTCATGTTAAGCCCAATACGACAACGAACGAAAGAGAGTTAAGTGGTTCTGAATCTAGTGACTAATGAAATTGACTATATATGCGAAATCAGCGGGTAAAAATGAGTGACAATTAAGATCGATGCTATGAAAGAATACTGAAAGGCATCAAACAATATGACACTTTGTCAACAACAAGAACGCATTTGCATTAAAGTGGAAGTTCACAAATACAAGGCCAGGTTGGTGGTAAACGAGCATCCACAAGGATATATATGGAATGACAAGTGGACATGTTTAAAACATTTGTTGTGCTGCTATTGTTTGCATCCCTAGAGGATACACCATGTACCGATTGGTTTTGTAGGCCTTTTGGGTCGGGTTTAGATCAAGAAAAGAGGGAAGGGCAGTCGGCCCTAGCACGTTTAATGTTTTCTTGGTAGCCAAATTACCAGGCCTAGCTAATCTTTATAAATATGATCATCATATACTCGTACTGTTTTATCACTCAATAAAGAATATTTAGTTGCCACCCATGGAAATGTAGATTAGTTCTTTATAGACTGAACCACGTTATATCCCCATGGTCGTTTATTTGCTTCCGTGCGTTGTGTTCAGTTTGTGCACATTAAAGCTTACAAAATAATGTAAGCTTCAGCCTCCTGGTGCATGGTATAAGATAACCAGTTTCTGTTACATGGATATGAAAGAAGCAAAAAGATGAATTTACTTCATATGTTAAGAAACCATGCTCCACTAGTTTGATCATCATTTATATATATGTATGTATGTTAATATCATTATATCATTTCATTAAATGCTCTAGTACTTGGATTTAGGCAGAAGTTGCTCAGAGTTTAAGATGTCTAAGTTGGGAGATCTTTGATATTTTGTTGGTTTAGAAATCGTCCAGAAGTCAGACGGAATGTTCATGTAACAAAAGTAATATGTTGCAGATCTTTTGAATATGTTTGGCATGGTAAATTTCAAGAGTGTACCTTAGAACAAAGAAAATAATTACACTATTTTGTGATAATAACTCAGCCATTTCCCGAATTGAAATCAAGCATGTCATAGTCGGCTTTACACAAGAAGAGTTGGCAGATATTCATAATAAAGCTTCGGTACAAGATGGCAGTTTTGTTTTGTCAAGTCGATCAAGAATTTAGTTACGACAACTTGAATTAAGGGGGATGGATGACCTTCGGAAGTAGCCATTGGAGAGATAGAATGCGTCAAGGAAGGTGTTTTCGGTAGTACTAGTGGTAGTAGGTTCCTTTAGTTAAATCATTGTAATAACCTCTTAGTTAAGAGGCATTAGTTCGTCCAATAAAGTGACGAAAACTTTTCAGCATAATTGCAATTACAGCTATTCTCTATACTCAACAATTAGACCCAATTCCGCCCTTTGTTTTTGTCAAACACGTCCCGACTAACAACAATTTTCCGGGTGTTCGGATCGAAGAGACGGTATGCTTTTGAACCCGTCTCCGACCCGAGATAAACGAGCTGTCTTGACATATCATCAAGTTTCTTTAGATGTACACTATCAACTTTAGCATACGCCATGCACCCAAATACTCGAACGTATTCAATAATCGGTTTCTTTTTCTTGAACCGTTCATATGGAGTTTGATCAACCAAGGCCCGGGTTGGGACCCGATCGATTAAAAAGGTTGAATGTCGGACCGCTTCTCCCCACATATAATTTGGTACCTGCATTGCCTTTAGAATACTCCGCACCATCCCCATTAAAGTTATGTTTCGCCTTTCTACCACGCCATTTTGTTGCGGCGTGTACGGGGTGGTTAAATGCCAAATAATTCCACTTTCATCGCAGAACCGATTGAAATCACGTGAAGTGAATTCTCCTCCCATATCGGTTCGGAGAGTTTTCATTGGTAAACCCGCCTCCGTCTCGATTAGGGCTTTAAACCACTTAAAAATTTCAAACGCTTCACCTTTTTCTTTCAATAAAAATGTCCACATATATCGTGAGTAATCGTCTATAATAACAAACACATACCTATTACCCGATATAGTGGATGGGGTTATTGGACCGCACAAGTCACCATGAACTAACTCCAAAGGTTGGGATGCTCTAAACGAGGATGTAGCCGGAAACGAACGCCTCGTTTGTTTACCCACCAAACACGATTCACACAACTGATTTTTGTGTTCAACATGTGGTAAACCTCGTACAAGATCCTTCTTAGCCATCGATTTCATTAACTTGAAATTGATGTGCCCAAGTCTTGCGTGCCAACGCCATGCATCATCTTCAATCTTTGATTGCAAACACACGGGAGCTCCAATTTTCATTCGTATTTTGTAGAGTCGGTTTTCGGATCTATTGACCTTCATGAGTAACCTCCCGTTCTCATCGTACATGGTCAGAAGATCGTGTTTCATCCGAATGTCACATCCGGACTCCGTTGCTAGACCGAGACTTATTATATTATTTTTTAACTCCGGAATATAATAAATCTCGGTTAGCAAGTCTTGGTCACCCGATTTTCCTTGGAAAAGAATTGAGCCTTTTCCCTTGATTTGAACAAATGACCCATCTCCGAACTTAACCCTCCCGGTTATGTTCTCATTTAACTCTAAAAAATACGACCGGTTTCCCGTCATATGATTACTTGCCCCATTATCCAAATACCATACATCATCTTCGACCCGCTCGGTCTCGTATTTCTTTGGTATTAGGTTTTGTTCATTTAAGAACACAACTTGATGCATATACGCCGCATCATCAAAATTTTCATGGGCTTCAGTTTTGTTTGCTTCTTGACCCTTTTGAACTCGGTCCGGGCAACCGGATGAAAAGTGACCAAACTGGTAACCTCAGTAACATAAAATCTTTGACCGATCTTTCTTCACCCTTACTTTTCCTCGACTTGATGACCCTTATTCGGTACTAGGGGTTCGGTATTGGCCATTGAAACGGTCTCGACCGCGACCTCGACCTCCTCGTCCTCGTCTCCCATTAGATTCAAAACTTCTATGACTTGATGAATCCTATTTGCCGAATAAAAGTTTACCTTGGTCACCCCCTTGAATTTCTTCTTCTCGGATTCGCTCCTCATAGGCTCGGAGTCGGCCTACAACATCTTCAAATCCCGTTTTATTGAGATCCAACATTTGCTCAAACAAAGCAACCATTTGAATATACTTCGATCTTGGGAGACTTTTGAGAAACGTATTTACCAACCTTGCTTCATCTATGACTTCTCCGAGAGCTGCTGATTTCGAGGCAATGCTCGATAACTTGCCCGCAAAGTTATCTATGGAATCTGACTCGTTCATCTTCATATTGTCAAATTCCATTGACAAGGTTTGGAGACGTGCTTCTCTAACCCGTTCGGCACCTAAGTGTCGGGTTTTAATCGAATCCCACATGGCTTTAGCAGTTTCTTGATCTCCAATTTGCATGATCAAGGTTTCGGGTATGGATTGAAACAACAAGGCCATAGCCATGTCACTTTTTTCTTCATCAGAGACACCCGAGTTGATGGTGTCCCAAACTTTGTGAATTCTTAGGACTACTTTCATCCTCATAGCCCACACGGTATAGTTCGTTGTAGTTAACATTGGACATTGAACGGAAGATGGCCCGTTCTCTTTCCCCTTTGGCGGCGACGGTGGAGTCGTATCATCATGGCTACTCAAAACCCAACTTGTTTGAATAAAGTAACAACTGAACGACCTATGCTATCGACAGTGACAACAACTTCTTTGGGAGATCAAACCAACTTGTTCGATCAACCACGAAAACAACTTCTTCAGGAAATCAAACCAACTTGTTCGATCGAGACACCTTCTTTGTTGGCCGTTAATTATAGCGTTCTTGAACCGAGCTCTGATACCAATTCAAGAATGATAAACGATAATTAACGCACAACTTATAAATAACCGACTTATATTATAACCAGAAAATATAACTCAAAAAACTGATTACAATAACTTTGGTAGTGATGGTGGTGATTGTTGTGTTTGTTGTTGTTGTTGTTGTGATATCTAACACTAACTTTGTACATCTATTTATACTAGTAACCCAACTTGGTCACCAAGCATAATATGTGGTCACCACTCAACTTGGCTACCAAGGTGAACTTGGGCAACAAGGTCAACTTGGCCACCAAGCATATGGAATGTTTCATAATACCCCTTAGACTTTAACCGACTTGTTAAAACCTCTTAGGCCCGGTTCACCGACTTGTGACCCGGAATAGAAATTAATCCAACACATTTTAGTTTATGGGAGAATATTGATCCCAAATAATTCTTTTAATCATGATTTACCTTAGCTTGTTTTTATGTTTAAGTGATTACGTCAAACAATACCATTTGGGTTATGTTTGTAAACGATTATTGTTTTGTATGTTTGATTCGTAGGCCAATAAGCATGTGCCTCAAAGAAAGTTACGTCATTCTAGGTTTAATATGGATCATTGATACGGTGCCACGGTCATTTGAGGCGTCACAATGATCAAAGAGGCACCGGTTAGATGTCGATATATATTTCAGAACCATTATCAGTTTGTAATGCAACATAACTGTTAGTTCATGTTTCCTTGTTTGTGTTTTTATCAAGTGTTTACATTCAACTATTTTGCAAACTCGTTAAACTTTTCGTTTAATCAATTATCAACCTCGAATGGCATTTAGAGCTAGCAATGGTTTGATGGATCTTGGGTTAAACAACGCCAACATAATTCATAAGTAACATGAGCCCATAACAAGCACTATGAACCGAATGTAAAACGGTACAAATGCAGTTTGAAACTTAGAACTGCATAAATATATATATATATATATATATGCAATTACAAGTCAAGTATCTCTAACTTTGCATCAAGTCCATCTATATATATATAATAACAATCAGATCTTTTTCTTTTTAATTCCCTTATGGTTTATTGGACACATGAGCAATTAGAACTCAAGGCTAGATGATTAATGAGATTTTCTCATCCTTAAGGCTATATAAGCCAGAATTCTGTACCCCACCAACATGACACCTAAAGCCGTCACATCCCACCACAAGTGACCGATACCGAGATACTTAATCCCTGGAAAATCTAGAACTCTACAGTGAATACCCAGAGAACAGTCATAAACCTGATTTTCACTGTATTGTACTTCCACTAAAAGCTTATAACAGTAATGGCTGAAAGAAATGTATTTCAACCAACCGATGAATGGTGGAATTTGTTGAATATAGTAACCGCCTGCAAGTAAAAATACGAGTATGATCACCGATGAAAAGGTGGATGCTTGTTTAAGGTCCATGATTATGGCTCCCAGTGCTAGTCCAAGTCCTTGTGACACGAGCACGTTAAAAAGAATGATTAAAACTGTTAGCGCGAATACGATGAGTGAAGGATTGAGTCCACCCATCCAGTATGTAATGGTTACAAAGATGGTTGGAAGAACTAGTTCCATCGGCAAGTCCCCTGCCATTCTAGCAAAGTAATAAGATGAGAGGCGGTACATTGCTGATGAGCGTTCTCTTATTAGCATTGGGCGGTCCTGAGGGAATGTGAATATGGCATTAGATAAAGGGTAAAAGCCCCAAAATATTGAGTAGAAGAAGAGAAGTCCCACCTGCATATAGTATGCATATTTAAACTATTGTTAAGAAATACATTTTTATAGAAGTATAAAATATTATCTACAACCATACTTACTATTAAAATACCATAATAACTATGGTAAAAGTGATATGTATTAAGTGATAGAAGTCATAGTTAATTGTTAACAACTTTTGAATCTGTTTGGGGAGACCTTGAAAGGTAAACATTATTTATAGAGTATTGTTGGCAAAGTGTCTAATTGTCGTTCTAAGCGATACTCGGAAGACGCTAAATTCCCTCCGACTTTCGCTTAGTGAGTGAGTGGGTGCCCACTAGTGGCAGCAGTCGTAGAGTAGTCACCCTTACACGCTTTGCTGCGTTAGTCCTCCAGAAGGAAAATTAGAATCCATAAATATAAACCCAAATAATTGAAAGCCACACAAGGAAACCAATAACAAAACCACTCTAGTGCGGTTGTCGACTAGATTGATTGCGATGATCGATTAGCTTGTGTGGGACTTTACTTTTCTGCATCTTTTTCTTTTGTCTTGTCAATGCTAGATATTATGTCATTGGGATATTATGTACTGTATGCCATTTCATAACAATCAACAACGAAGGACAATAATGGTACCTGATCTTGCAAGTGTGATGTATCAGATTGCCACCATAAAAGACCTGATAAGATTGCAACAGACATCACTTGGAAAATTCGTAAACCCGAGTATGATTCGTGCTTCCTTTCTCTAAGACCTCTTTTGAACAACACTTTAAATTGTGTCCACCAACTTGTGGTCCATCTACTATCGCTGCCTGCGGATTGTACACCACATATGCATTAGAAATTTGTTCTAAAACTTATCTGGTCACAACCACAAATTGTCTTTTATGCACTTTTCAATGCTTATTATAGGACCTAAGTCATGAGAGAAATGTGATGATGTTAAAGTAAATGACTATTGCAAATATGATAAGTTGAACTTACATCTAGAAGATTGTGGTCCTCGAATAGCACGAGTTTCATCATCAGTATTTCGATGGATATCGTCTTCAATGAGAGGGTAGAGGGTTTTCTTGTAAGATGATATCAGAAACTGTTTAACCGAGTTGCCATCTTCGTGGCTGTCTTGTCTTCCTTGATTATATTGTTGATGATCTTCTGGATTTGTACAAGGAACCACCCCTGTCATTGACATAAACAACAAGATATCTTTCACAAAGTCTTCTTTTATCATTTTTCAACAGAAAGTGTTAATTCAGAAGAAAATAAAAAAAATATTTCACCATCACCAAGGGGTATGCATTTAATGCATCTAATTCCAAAAATAGTAATACTTACTTTATTAAAAAAGGAACCATATTTGAAATATTTTAGCAATGTATTGATTTCAACTTTAATGCATGATTTATTTACTTACCATTAGCAAGATCAAGCAGAAAATCAGCAGGGTTCATCAAATTAAACCCTGGCTCATAACCAATGGAAGCAAGATACTCCATAACCTGACTAGCACAACCACAATAAATTGGGCTGCCTTCAGACAACACCACAACCTTATCAAACATCCAATACAACCTACTTGACGGTTGATGGATCGTGGTGACGACACTCCTCCCTCCTCGAGCCAACCCTTTCAACGTGGCCATTAGTCGTAGAGCCGTAGTAGAGTCAAGCCCAGAAGTCGGCTCATCTAAAAGCAACAGACTCGGGTTCACCAACATTTCCTGCCCAATACTTACCCTTTTTCTCTCCCCACCCGAAACACCACGAATAAGTGGCCCTCCCACGATGCTGTTACGACATCTAGTTAACCCGAGTTCAGTTATAATGAGCTCAGCTTGCTCTACTTTCTCTTCATGGGACAAGTTCTTGGGCAACCTTAACATTGCAGCATAGGTTAGAGTTTCTAAAACTGTTAGGTGTTGATATAACACATCATCTTGTGTCACAAAACCGATTTTTCGTTTCACGGAGCTTGAAAACGTCTGGCCGTTGTATGTTATGCTGCCTGAAATCTTTCCAGGTAGTCTACCACCAAGGGCAGTTAATAAGGTGGTTTTTCCACTTCCTGATGGACCAAGCATGGCTAGTAACTCTCCTGGTCGGACTACACCGCTGACTCCGTTTAGAACCGGCCTAGTTCGATTTGATTCATGTGAGGTAAAACAATGTTCTTCTCCAGATTGCAAGTTAATAGTGTAAGCCACATCTTGAAACTACAAATTGATAAAGAAGACTAAATAAACAAAAAAAGGCTGTGTTATTTTGTTTTTGGTTTCTTTTTTTTTAATCTTTAAACACAAACTACTCAACTTTTTTATATTTGTTACATCAAAATAAAACTAGATATCTGTGACCGAAATTTACGACAGTATATATGATCGTAAATTAGCATCCGATTATTTTCGATTGTAATTTGATAATTTCAAATTTTTCAAGCTTCTTTTCTAGTAGAATATATATTAGTTAAGCTTAAAAATAACTGAAAACCATGCAGGATTTCTTGTCAAGCATATAGCTCATACTTGTTTATACTTTGATATTATATGAAAAGTGTTGTACCTTGAGTGTAATAGGACGTAATGATTTGCGTAAAAATGGCAACTGTGACGGTATTGATTGATTTGGATTTGAAACTATGGAATCCAAGTTAGAATTCATGTTATCTGCCAACCCCGGTGGCTCGGCATGAACTGTGGACTTCTCCATTCTTATGTTAACATGAGGTCTAGTAGAAGCTGTGCTTGTGACACTAGAAGCATTTGGCTCAAACTCAATAATTGGCATGTTTACAAAAGAAGATGAATTTTAGTGGAAATGTGTACAATTGAGATTAAAGCATGGGTATGAAAAAATGATAAATGTGGAAAAGAGAGAGCATTTATAGGAAAAGAAGAATAGGGACATATGTGGAAAAGTAATGTGGTGACTCATCATATAGCTAAAGGGCTTGCAATATTGTCTAGGGGTGATGTATTATAATTGTTACTTGTACTAGATTTATAAATCATAAAATTAAATTTATGTTAAGTACTCATTCTGTCTTTACTAAAAATGATTAGCATTGTTTTGGTTAATATAGAGATGTTAATTTTGATTTGAATAATTGCATAGTATAAAATGTAAATTATAATGACTTGTTTAGTTGTTTTGGGGTTAGTAGTGGTTAGAATTTCTACCAGTAACCTAAACAGTTTGACTTTGATTTTTTAATTTCTTCAACAAAAAAAAAATTAAAGTCAATATTAGATACCAAAATCAGAACTTTTTCTTCAATGAAAAATCAGAAATAACAAAGAATGTTTTTTAACCCAAAGTTATCGGGTGTTTTTCCTGCTATGGAAAGGACTTAACTACTTATACTAGTTATTGCCGGCTTTTCTAAGGAGTTCAATCAAAACTTAGCGGATTCCTACTTTTAGCTTTCTACCACATATGAATATACCTTACTTGAAAACAATGAAAGCAAGAAATGAACTTGAGATATTCATTAAAAAGGAATTAAATGCTTATCACTTCACTACCCTTAATTTAACTAAATATCAAATTTCGCTAAATTTAACTTAACTTACTACATCTCTATCTCTATTTTTATCTCACTCACAAAAACTTAGTTTATTATTATTTTTTTCTTTTTTCTTAAACACTCACAGATACTTTTATATGTGATGAATAGTGCATCTCTTATAGTTAGAGCATTACCATTCATTTAATTTCTAAATTTTATAGATAGAGATGAAGATAGAGAACATGATAGAGATGCAAAATGTAAAAAAATTAATATATTTTGGAAATAAAGATGGATATAAAGAAGCTGATGTGAAAGCTAGTTTATTTCTACTTTAACAAACTAGACACGGTGAGGTTATAAAAAAGGGGGAAAACTTAATAAGATTGTGAGTAGAGTTACGACTTACGAGGCCATAAGTTGCAAACACTGTGGTCTCAACTAACAGAATATTCATGTGGCAAACAACTATAGGCCGAATGGCTCATCTGTTGATCCCTGATTTCATAAATTAACCGAAAATAAAAAATCCAGCCGTCTAGTCAACTATGAAGGCGAAAATTTAGAGAGCAAGTCTATTAGCATCTATTAGGAGAGGAAAAGGTTTTAAATTAAAATAATACATTTTTTAAATATCTTTTTCTTAATATCTCCTCCTAAACGTCACATTAAAGGCTTTTAGATTTTTTTTAATTGTTTGTTGTCTATTATTATTATTGTAAGGAAAGTGAATATAACGGTGTCACACGTTTAACTTTAAGCTTAACTTTGAAACCAATAATAAATTAAAAGTATGTCATTTTGATTAAAACCAACCAAAATTAACTACAATAGTTTTATTTTACAAAATAGATCCATCCAACTTGCATATTTCATTTCTTCATGCATCCCAACTGTTATCCAATATTTCTATCCCTCATGAGTTCATGCGGAGTTCACTCATCAGATCTATTCCACTTAAAGGTTCACATTTTGTCTCTCTATGATTCTAGCAAACCCAACACCCACTTGGACATCATCACCAGCACCAACATCCCAGCCACTCGTTCCATATCTAACCCCACATGTCTAATAAATAAAAGTATGCAGTTAGCTAGTCTTCTAGTCTAATGACATGAAGATGGTTGTTGAGGCTTGGGATTTAAGGTCTTGAGATCAAAACCGGACTCAGCTCCTGAAGGGGTACCATTCCCACAGTTGTGACTTTACTACTAGATGGTGTTCCTTGGTGAGTCACTGAGTCATGCCTAGAGTGACAAAATCAGTATGAATAGCTGATATCTCATATTTTCATTTCAGGAAGGCTCAATCATAGGGAGTAGTTTCAAACTCTGCTAAAAATAATAAAATTATAAAAATTAGTAAGTATCATAAAAATAATAAAACAATAGCAAATAAAAAATAAAACATGACTAAAAACCAATAAAACAATAACAACTAAAATTTAATGAAACTTTTATCTTTAGGTCATTGGACATGTCGACCCACACCCATGCCAATACAACTTCTTCCTCCGTTTTCCACTTCTCACTTTAGTGTACGGTTACATTAGGACCTAATTTTGTTGCTTGTTTCGTTTTTTGTTTTCTTTTTGTGATAATCGATTGTGTTTGGAAATAGTAACATGTATGGACTATGTTAGGGGTGTTGATCAGTTTCTATAATCGATGATATAATGTAAACAAGGAAATATGTAATACCTGATAATCCAGTGATGTTTGAGATTGACATCTTCTTAATCTGATCGAGTTCCCCTTTAGGGTGTATGGTTAGGATGGAGATTAGGTGTTCTTGATGAACACGATTTGAGAGAGAGAGGTAGGGGATGATTCTTATGGTGTTATTATTCATCATTAGTTATTAACCTCTCTAATAAGCTCTCTATATATACACCCAAGGGGAAACCCTATTAATGTTAGTAAGGGTAATTCCGTCCATCAAGGATTTACCAGTTATAAACATAAGGTTATTTAGGTCAATGATCAATAATAAGATAAATAATTATAAGGGCCATATATAATATATATAAAATATATTTATTCTAACATTCTCCCACTTGGCCTAGTAATTATTTATTATGAGCATTAGATTAGTCTGATCAGAGATTAATACTCATTTTAGTTCTAAACCCAAATTGCAGCAGAGAAATACAGTCGTTGAATCAATATTCGACTCAGGACCCCCATTAATCATACTACAACTCAAATTTAAAACCTAACTTTAGGATCAAATTGACAAATAAGCCCTTACCGTTGATTTGTATAATTAGTGTCTATACGTCTTTAGGCATGCATGAACGTATTTAGAGACAAAACAAATTTTCAACGTATGAGGAAAAATTAATAATTAATCATTCATAGTACGATACGCAGTTACGCTTGGTCATTGGTAAAACCCGTCTCTATTATTGGCCATTTAGGAGACTTATGGGTGACAGACCTTTAATTAGTGGATCCATAAGCATATCATGAATGCATTCGATACAAAAGTTTAGTTTCCTCTATTTGTTCTTAAGTCATAAGCGAACAATAATTTAGACTTGTATCGAATTCTAATGCAGCTCCGCTTGAACTGTTACTGTTCAAGAAATAAGGGTAGCTGACTTTATCACAATAAGTCTTCAATATTGGATTTATATGAAGTTAATAAATTATGAGTCAACTGATAAAGTTTTCCAACAACATTTAGTGACACGTTGCGTTATGATCAGCAACATATTATGTCATTATAACTTAGGTCGTTGTTATCAGTTAGTTAGGACTCCTTCATGAGATAGTAATGTCTGCTGACATAAGGATATACCCAGAAGTTGACAAAGTTAGAATATTAGTAGTCAACCGTTTTTTTTTTTTTTTTTTTTTTTTTTTTAGTTCTCACTTCTTCTTCTTTAAATTATTGTGTCTCGTTTCTTAGAGATATTGTGATATTTTATCAGATGCTTCACAATAGAAATAATTAGTCTAGTGTTTAGCAATGTGACCAATATCTAAACGAGTATAGATTTAAACCTTCTTAAGGCATCTAATTAATGATGCATAAGGAAATAATCTCATTTATCCTATTAGCCTCTAAAGGAGAGCAATATTGTATGTTACAAGTGTAAGGACCCGTTTCATGTAAAACATATAAAACTAATGAGTCTATCTCGGTGTATTTTGATAACTATTAAATAAGAGGTATCTCCGAGATTGATTAGGTCAAGATATGCGTTAACAATACTTTGACTCATGTAACATATACTTGTCAAAAGAATGTCATCTATATAAGGACAAGTTTACATTAGTTGCTCCCACTCATCTTGAGGTAGGTAAATCAATCCACTTAGTTCTTGATGAAGAGAGTTGCATTATGATTTCATTATTGATTCTTGCATCAACCCATACATGGATTTTATTGACTTACAAACTAAGTGTTCTTAACCTTCAGTTTAGAACTTACAGGTTATTTTACGAACATGTAGGCCAGTGTTAGGGAAAGTTGTTTTAATGTTCATGTAATGTAGCTCTAAATTATTATAAGCTACTAGAACAGTGATGATCCTCAATGTAACCTTTTGTAAGACAAGGAACTAGGTTCTTTGATAATTTATTCCCTCTTGAGTATACCTTTATCAATCAATCATACCTTTAGTGTATTAACGTTATTCATTCAGATTTAGTTTAGTAATGACTACCTTTTAGGTAATTCAACCAAATCTCAAACGTTATACTATTTTAGAAGATTGATTGATACTAATGGTTTAATTAGAAGAGGTAGGATCATTAAACCTTCCAAAATCCATTTAATCTTTAGTCAGGTAGGGTACATAATCATCAAAGTTAGTAGGCCTTTGAGACCTAGATGACCTCCTGAGTTGATTATTGGGTTTATAAGGAGTTTCATATTTTCAGGTATATTAGGAGCAATATTAGTTTCTAAGTATGTAAGAGTTGGTGCAGTATGGTGTACAAGAGGTGTAATCGGAGTTAAAGTAAGCGACAATCTCTCCCCCCGCGTCTTGTACTTAGCCAAGTTATGATAAGGACTTTTACTGCTCCTACTGACCTTAGAAATATGTAAGAATTCAGCATGCTTAAGGTCAACATCAGAAGACCAAAAAATTCTAATTGAGGATTATATTAATTAGTCTTGGTAAGAAATCTAAGTTTTCCCATATTTAGGTATCCAACAAAATTTGTTAGGAGTAGCATTAAATGTTAAGGAGACAAGATATAATGGAGCAGTGTCTTATACAAGGGATGTTTTATGAGGTAGATTAAGTTGTTTCTCCCCCATCTCTTGCATATAAGGACACTCAGTGCTCCCACTGATCTTTTAGGCCTCTAAAAGTCCATACAAGTTTTGGCGATTCATGTCATAGGAAACTTTCATACATTTTAGACTTGATTTCCTTATTGTCCATATTTCATAAGAAATTTTAAGGACATATTTAGAAGGAATACTGATAAGTATATATGAATTGATTTCTTTAAAGAACTTGTCCAGTTGGAAACAGATTAGATACAAGTTGATATTCTTCTAAGCTCCACTAATAGCAGTGAATTATAACTTATGGTGGACCTCACTTACTCCCTTTATCCAGTTTATATTTAGGGCATTTAACACATGCTTTCAAATCACTAAGAATGAGATTTAATGGCAATTCATCCTTTGTCAACCGAGTCATGATTTCTCATGAAAATTTTGGTCTTAATGGATGAAGTACGTAAGTCTCATTTATCTTTTGTTAAATTCTCATTTCTATGATAACAAAAGGTTGTGAAATTTGTAGCATCGCTTAGTTTTATCTTATAAGGTTTCTATTCAGATAATAACGACCGATAATATGATAGTTTTAGTTAGTAGTGACTTTGTTTTGGTCATTTAAAACCTTATAACTGTCAAAATGTAACTTTAGTATTGATACTAAATTCTAAGTAAACTCTAGAATGTTTAAGGTATCATAAAGCTTAATACAAAACAGCTTTTATGGTTCTTACAACCTTAACACTAAATGAGTCACTGACTCTCATCTTAATTATTATCGATTTCTGATAAGGAAACGTATAAAACTAAACTCAACTAACATGTGTTAATAGGGATATTAATATTAGTGGAGTTAAATATCATTAATTGGTAACTACCTTTCTTAGCCAACTGTTCCCTTGAGGTATGGATAGTCTCTTTGCTCGTGCCTAGTCTAATGGCATGATTTTGCGGTGAGACTTTCCCTTTGAGAACTTAGAGCTGGAAGCAGTACTTGTATTTTGTTTCAAGACTTTAGAACTATCCTCTTTTAAGGTTTAGTGGTAGTAAGGTGAATAACATTTGATTTTCAATTTTAGGCATTCCTTTTCCTGTACATATATTGCTAGCAACACACTCAGTTTCCTTTAGTACTTCTGAGTGTTATAGTTGATTCTTAAGGCATCTAATTGTACTGGTGGAAAAGTAATACACTGAAAAGACTTCATTAAGTTCCATGTATAAGCTCTCAGTTTATGGGTCATGGAATTAAATATTAGGATGTATTCACAAATGCCAATTAACCTTTTTATTTAGAATTAGAGTGTTTTGCATGCATCTTAGGAATTGTTTTGATTCTATTATTTCCATAGAAAAAAAAAACGTTAGTCTTAGGAATTTTAGAATCCGTAATTGCTCACCTGATAGGAATCATGTAAGGAGTTCTTGATTATCATAAGAGACATATTTATTTATCCCACTGATTATGCTCAAGTGTTTTTCTGTAATACTTTTATCAGAATGAGCAGTAAGAATTTCAAGTCTTTAAGGATAATCAAGACTCAAAAGGGCAAATTTTATAAGACCCTTTTAGAAGCAAAACTCTTCTTAGGTTTTGTAATAAGAGTGGATGATTTAGGTTTGAGATTCAAACTTTATAGAAGAATTTTAGAGTGATTTATGTTATGGGTAATCTAATAAGGCAGACTGAAATTAGGATCATTAATGAAGGATCATTAATGTAAGGATCATTATGAAGATGTGATAATTTTAAGTATAACACCAAAATTAATTTTATTATACTTAAATAAAATAGATCACCGTTGGGCAGAAAATGTATTATTTAACTATAAAATTCTTGTGCGAAAATAATTGTAACAAATCACCGTTGGGCAGAATTGGAACAATCAAGTTGTTATGCACAAGGTAAGTTTGCAATACATAAATGTAACAAATCACCGTTGGGCAGAATTGAGACATTTAAGGTATTTAAGGCAAAGTTAATGTCATTTGAGTATCTAGCAATTTTAGGATACTCATCTTTTAGATGACTATGCTTAGTTAGACTAAAACAACTTTGTTAAGCTACCACATCACCATTTGGGCAGAAGTGAACTCATGAAGTGTTGTTTAAGTTAAGCAAAACTAAAGTCATGCGAATGTCTGATAACGTTAGGACATACACTTTTAAGTGACATACTTAATTAGACTTAAATAACAATATTAGGTTACACATCACCGTTGGGCAGAAGTGAACTATAAGTGTTATTTAAGTTAAGTAATTTAACGGAGCAGGGCCCCTTAATCAGTTAGGTTATATATAAGGGTTTCTGATCATTTCGCAACATGTAAGATATAAGTAAAGTTGCGATTTCTTCGAAGTGATGTTGCGAATTTGGTTAGGGGATTTTAGATGTTGCGAACAGTGCAGTCATAAGTAATGTTGCGATTGATGTTTTATAAGAGATGTTGCGAATGATGTTGTTATGAGAGATGTTGCGAATGGAGTTGTTGTGATGTAATCAGCATTGTTGCGATTTAAAGCACTCGCAACATAATTGTTGCGATTAAGAGTACTCGCAACATCCTGTGATTTTATGGGCTGATCGCAACATCAATAGGTAATACTCGCAACATCTTGCAAAATTAGCTCGTCGCAACATCTTAAGTAATACGCAACATCTTAAGGTTCGCAACATTAGTGACTTTTCGCAACATATGTCCCTTCGCAACATTCTGTGATGCTAGGTTCTGATCGCAACATAATTAGTGGACATTCGCAACATGTTACTCGCAAGATAATATGTAATTCTCGCAACATCATGCGATTTCGCAACATTTCATTTGTTGCGATTAGAGTCCAGTTGTTGCGAATAGATGCCTTGATTCGCAACATTAGCAGAATTCGAAAAGAATAATCAACCTGATAACCTTTTCCTAATTTTAAGGGATTTGGGAGATTCTGTTATAAAGTTTTAGATTATCTCAAAATTTAATAAGATTTCAAAATTATATCTTTTATCTTATTTAAAAGATTTTGAAATTAAACTTAGAGATAATATTATCTCTTTAAAGTTTTAGATTATCTCTAATTTTAATAAGATTTCAAAATTATATCTTTTATTTTATATTAAAGATTTTGAAATTAAACTTAGAGATAATATTATTTCTTTAAAGTTTTAGATTATCTCTAATTTTAATAAGATTTCAAAATTATATCTTTTATTTTATTTAAAAGATTTTGAAATTAAACTTAGAGATAATATTATCTCTTTAACAGATTTCATTTTCCCAAGTTAATCCTAATTAAGGTTAGTTTTCGAAAATTATGATGTTCTTCAAGAACATCTTCGAAAAAAAAAAAACAAGAACAGTTTCAAGAATTTTACGAAACTGTTTTCGATTATATTATCAGATTTAATACTGGAATCGAAATCTGAAAGTTTTGTAAAACAGATTTCGAAAATAATCAGGTTTTTATAATGAACAGGTTTTAATCAGACCTAACAATTCGTTAGAAGTAATACGAACATCAGATCCAATCAGTTTTATGATGATGATCAAAACCGTAAACATAAGGGTTTTAATCAAAAACTCGTTTCCTATTTTAATTCCAGTTTTTATGGACATCGAAGAAACTGATTAATCAACATCATGCTCTGATACCACATGTTGATCAGTTTCTATAATCGATGATATAATGTAAACAAGGAAATATGTAATACCTGATAATCCAGTGATGTTTGAGATTGACATCTTCTTAATCTGATCGAGTTCCCCTTTAGGGTGTATGGTTAGGATGGAGATTAGGTGTTCTTGATGAACACGATTTGAGAGAGAGAGGTAGGGGATGATTCTTATGGTGTTATTATTCATCATTAGTTATTAACCTCTCTAATAAGCTCTCTATATATACACCCAAGGGGAAACCCTATTAATGTTAGTAAGGGTAATTCCGTCCATCAAGGATTTACCAGTTATAAACATAAGGTTATTTAGGTCAATGATCAATAATAAGATAAATAATTATAAGGGCCATATATAAATATATATAAAATATATTTATTCTAACAAGGGGGACTATATCGGGTGTGGGTGGAGTTTGGTTGACTAGGGCAATTCAATTGCCCAAAGTGTTGAATCATCGTTTGGGGCAATTTTTTATTTGGGGGCGATAATTATAGTTTGGGTCGTTGGGTTAGTTAAATTCACGGTTTTGTGGGTTAGCTAAATTCACGGTTTTGTAAAAATGATTTGTTCTGACTCGGTGATTTCATGTTTATTGAAGAATAAAAAAGACGTAGAAATTGTATAGAGATGTTGAAGATTGATGAATCTTAGATAAAAGAAAATAGGTAAAAAAATCACGCCCCATTAGGTGGTTTAAATTTTAAAAAACCTACAACCTCTGCCCACGCCCATTATCTCAACTGCGACTCTATCACCCACACCCTCTTCACGGCGAAGGAGAGGTGGTGTTCCACGACCCAAGTGCCTACGTAGCAGGGCCAACCACACCAACCCACTTCATAAGGTTGTGTTACCAATTCATGTCGAGTGGCATATGGTTGCTCCAAGTTAACACGTCGCGGCCCCACTTTTGCATGATTTGGGGCCTTAGGGTGGTGTGAAACACCGCAGGAGGGGCGTGAAGGTCAGGTGTTAGCCTGCTAACGCTTAAAAGGGGGGGGGGGTGACTGGATTTGGTTGATGTGGCTCTGACGTACTTGATGGCGGTCACGCCCTGGTGTAGTTCTACAACACATAGTCTAGCACATCGCCTTAATTAGTAGAAGTTGGTGATAGCTAAGACTCAAACTCATTACAAGATAAAAACTATATAACATAAACATAGCTTCTAAACTTAGATCATAAAGATGTATTTAGACAAAACCACAATGACTTACTATTTGTATAATTATAATGAAATCGATTATTAGCAATAGACCATTCGCACATGTTTCCCGCTTTTCCATCAATTTACATACGAGTTGGCCACTACAAATATTATGGTCCCTCCATCGTATATCTCCTTTTTATTAGTTTCTTATGTTTGTTTAATTTCATGCCTCATTTATCGTTAAAAGTATTATTCTAAACAACAATGGAATCAAGTTAGATATTAAATATTCTTCCATTCTTATTGGTTAACCTCAAGACACGCGTGTGGCGTATGCTTAAGTAAACAGTCTAGTTTAGTTCTGTGGGTCTTCGAATCTCTACCTTTGTCAACTTCATCGAATATCTTATAAAATGTTACATCATTACACACTGTGAGATTATTTATTTAATTATTCAAAAGAGCCAATATATGCTAAGATAAATAATATATTACAATGATACTTTTGAGTTGTTGGATTGATAAACCGTTGAATTATTGGTTGTTTGATCCATCCTTAAAGTGCATATATATATTAAGTGAATGAATGGTTCAATACGCTTTTAATCCTTATTCCTTCCAAAAGAAAAAGAATCGGAAAGGGAGATATGCAATAGTTCTTTTTTCTTATATAAATATAGATATTGTTAATTACAAAAATGAGAAGTCTATTTGTGAAATTGTGAACAGGTAAAACGAAAAAAAAAAGTCAGAATATACACTTTAAAATTAAATCCACAAATATTAAGTTTATTAATCAATTAAAGTTGAATTATTTTATAAGGGCTAACAAAAAAAAGAAGTGTAAGAAGTCATGATTAATTGACATGTGTTAATTGGGGACCAAAGAAAAAAAAGTATAAAAGAAACAGTACATATTTTCTTTCTATAAATGCAAGTCGCATGTTAATTTTCTCATCATTTTAAAATTTCTATAACTTTTAAATATGATATATAATTTTTTTACAAATAAATCACCATAATATGTTTTTTAATTTTAATATAAGTATGAATTTGATACATAAAAATTAAAACAAAAATTACGTCATTACTTCTTTTTGTTTGTCACAATAATTTTTCGTCATTGTTTTTTTCTTTCAAATCATCATTGTGTTTTTTTAATATTAATAACATCGTTGTGTAATAATATGTAAATATAGTAATAAAATACAACAAATTATCCAATATACAAAACACAATAATGAATACATATAACACAATATAGAACAAGGTTATAATAAGAAGTATATTTTTCCTAAGAAGTGTAGGAAATGTGTTTTCACCATTAGATCTAATAAAATACACCGCACAATAAACACACCGCAACTAAAATAAAACACATCGCACAATAAACACACTTTCCATATCTACCGTTAAATCAACATATCTAATGCACCAGATTACTTCTTACACTTCTTAGGCACACCACATTTCTTATTATAACCCCACCCTTACACAATAACCTAAAACATAAAACACAATTGTGAATGCATATAACACAATGACCTGAAACGTAAAACACAGTGGTGGATACATCTAACACAATAACGTGAAACGTATAACACAGTGAAAACTACATATTACACAGTGACATGTACATAGTACTCTTTTTCTCAAATTAAGTGAATGTCACATGTCAATCTTGAACAAAAGACAATTAACGTATTACACAATTACTAAATGATGAACAAAAATTATTAGCAAAAAGACATAATGATAAACAAAAAGACACAATGACATAATATTTTTTTCAGTTGTTATAAATATGAATACCAACTGAAAAACACAATGATCAAAATCTATAACACAATGCATAGAAATACCCAATTAATTAAGAAACACAATGAACAACCAATAACACAATATATAAAAACTCACTAATTCATTTTGGGAATATCTCATAGAATAGTAACTAAGTTTCAAAAGTGTTCCAATTAGGTCACTCATGCATATTTTTTTCAAATCGGGTCACTAAATCTTCAAATAGAGTCTCACCAATTTTTTTGTGCGTCAAGAAATAAATGGAGGATAAGATGTGAGGGTCAGAATTTGCAATATATGTAGTTAAATCTAGAAAATTTTAAAAAACGTTAATTATTTTAAAATTCAAAAATAAAAAATAAAATTAGCGTCGCCACTCAACGTCAACATCAAAATAAAAAAAAGATAAAAAGATTTCCTGTGTGAAACAAAAAAGAAAAAGGCTAAAACAATATGTTAAACATTTAATTTAATAAAATATGAAAATTGAGTGACTTGATTTGAACACTTTGTAAAAGTTGAGTGATCTAAATGGAACACTTTTGAAACTTTATTATCATTCTATGAAGTTGCCCCATAAGTCGAGTATTGGTAATCCCATACTAGTACCCGTTTGTAAAACTGTGTCCCGTACACGTTTGTAAAACTGTGTCCCATACCCGGCCCATTGTCCGTCGGGTATTTGTCGGGTAATTACCCGTCGGGTTTCGGACATACCCTCGGGTATCGGGTATCCTCGTTGCGATTTTCAAGTATATTCTTTAATCATTAAATTTATTTTATACCTTTTATACATACAAAATATATTATAAATTTAAATATAATGCACTCCATATATAAAAGTGTGGCAATAAATAAGTAATATCATTATAGCTTTTATATATGTTTTTATATATGTGCTTCACAACCTATGAAATACAAAGAATTTTTCGGGTATACAATTCGGGTATACAGTGCGGGTAAATGGGTACGTGTTTTCGAGTGACCGGACCGGGTATCATCTAATCCCATACCCGGCCTTACCCGCAAAAATCTTTAAAACCTAATCCCATACCCGGCCCATACCCATCGGGTTTCGAGTATACCCGTCCCATTTGTTTCGGGTTTCGGGTATACCTGTCGGGCTCGGGCTTTTTTGTCATCCCTAGTTGCCCCCCTTTTTTTGATTTATATAATAATATGATACTCATATTAAAGATAATAAATGCTTGTTATTGTAGTGAATTTTTTTTTTTTTAAATATCTTGCATGATAAAGTTATGAACGTTTTAAAATAATGGGGTGATTGACGATTGGCATGTGTCTTGCATGTGAAGAGAGAAAGGCAACAAAAATAGGTTATTCTTTATGCCATTCCCATCAAATTTTTCCTTTTGTATTAATCTCTTTCATTCAAATATAAGTTCAATGATATTATATTTTTATATAATAAAGTCTTTACGAATATATTATTTTTAATATATATCGGTAGCAGGAGCCGCCTGTCGAGCTAGACTTTGATTTCGATTCGATAACTAGTTTCAAACAAACATGTAACATTTTCGACAAATGAATTTGGATATTTGTTATGAACATTTTGTTTTCGAATAAATACAAGATATATATGGAAGTACGGGAGGGGGGGGGGGGGTATATGTATTCATACAAAGCGTATTGTTACAAATACTTCCCATATATATACATTTTATTTTCTCATAACTTTAGTTTCATATATTTGCCTTTTGGTCTCAACTTTGATAATGAAAGTTTTGTTCTTTTAATATATATTCTTACCTTTTGGCCCTTAACTTTAATAATAAAACATTTACCACAAAACTACTACCATAACGAATCGAACCAATACATACACCATCCCGCCGCAATGCATGTTAGCTTTTAAACATTTAACCCAATCTGTCAAAATGCACGAGTAGAAGTATTAAGAAAAGGAGAAGATTAAAATGGAGTCGTGGATAAGCTTGAAAGATTGAGAAGGGTATTTTTGTGGGGGGAACGGAAGAAAAGGCAAAGATTAATTGGGTTGCATAGGATAAGGTAGTTTTGCCTACTAACTTAGGGGGTCTTGGGATTGGGAGGTTGCGAGATATCAATATGGCATTACTAGCAAAATGGTGGTGGCGATTCAAGAATGAGACCGGTAGGTTGTGGTGGAAGGTCATTTGGGGGATTCATCATTCTTCCTGGTCGTGGTCGGCTGTCCCCGCAAAATTATCGAGCACGTGTCCGTGGAGTCGTATCCTAAAAATTGATTCGAGTCTCCGGAAGTATGGGGTGGAGTTAAGTACGAGCTTTCAACACGTGGTAAAAAATGGTAAAAAAAACATGGTTTTGGCTTGATTGTTGGGTAGATTCGTTACCTCTGCGAGTCCGATTTCCAAAACTTTTCTCCCTCGAAAAATCCAAGGGGTGTTATGTGGCAGATAGGCTATATATGCTAGATGGTTGGATATGTGGAACCTGGGAACGGATGAGGAAACCAGGCAGTGGAGAGGAAATAAATGAATTGAGAAATTTGCTCCTAATATGTGAAGGTGTATTCTTAACTCCAGGGGAGGATTTTATTAATTGGTCCTATAATCCGTTCGAAGACTTCTCAATTCGATGCATTAAAGATCGTTTAATGATAAATTCGGTTAATGATCAAAATTATGTTTTTGAGTGGAACCGATGGGTCCCAAAGAAGGTTAATATTATGGCGTGGCGGGCGGCTTTGGATCGGATTCCTACTTTTGGTGCGCTGCTTAAACGAAATATCTCGGTAAATTCGATTTTGTGTCCGATTTGCGGTGAGATGGAAGAGTCAGTTGAGCACGTGTTTATATCATGTGGCCTTGCGCAAACGTTGTGGAGTGTGATGGCCCAATGGTGCAAGCTTCCAATGTTTATCCTGTTTAGTTTTCAAGATGTGTTGGATCTTTAAATTTTCGACATTTTATAAGGATATAGCTAAATTGTTTCATGCGGTGTGTTTGATAGCAGTTTGGTGTTTATGGAAAAGGAGAAATGCGTTAGTTCATTCCGGGACCCCGATTCAAGTCTCAAATTTGTTAGAAGAGATAAAGGAAGAGATAAAGGTGTTGAGTTTCCTGTGGGTAAAGAATAGAGCAAAAAAATGTGGTTTATCTTGGAAGGATTGGTGTAGTTTTCGGGTTTAATAGTTGTAATGGGGTGGGGTAGGTGCGGGTGGTTTGTTTTGGTGCTGTTTTCGGGTGGTGTTGTTTTTTGTTTTCAATTTGGTGGCTTGTATTGTTGTTTCTAGCGTCTTGCTAGTTCAATACAAAATTTTGTTGGTCGTTAAAAAAAAAGGTATTAAGAAAAGTAAAGATGTTTGACATTAATCTTTGGTGTTGTCTCTTGAAATCACAAACGTCCTATCAACTGTACCAAAAATTTTATGAGTGGGATTGGATATCTTAGAAAAAAACACCAAAAAAAACCTTTTATTTTAGTCTATATTTGATTTGGAATTGGAATTGTTTTTCATTCCAAGGCCTAGCCTAATAGGCTGTTTTATTGCAACCTAATGATTAATTTTAAAACCGCTGGTCATGTTTATAATAATTGGATTCATGTTTGGCAAACTTTCAGCCAAACACATAATGTAGTACGTCGGCGCAAGGGAACTCAAGAAAATGTGCATGATATTTTCATGGTGTTCCATCCATTGACAAATTAAGAAAGTTGAAGATTTAAAAAATTGGCTTGTTTTTCTAATGGGGCATATTATTGAAGGTCTATCCAGACTTAAAAAAATTTACCTAACTGACAAGACTTTACCGGTATTTGGAATGACGAGAAACAATTGGTCTTCTTTAATTACCTCGATTTAGTTATCTCATACTAGGTTTTATTATTTTATTACGTAGTTGTTTTTGTTATTCGTTTATAATATTTATATATTTTTTAGATTTTAATTATATTTATCGTTAGAAAGGTAATAATATACTTAGGGTTTGATAATGAAAAAGTTTCACAAATAAATAAAATGTTATAACTCATTTAAAAGTCATCTGAGTTTGGTGAAACCCATGAATCACTTTATTTTTTTGCTATAAAATTATTTCATAATTATAAATAATATCTTTTGTAAAAAAATTGGATATTAATTTTTAGCATATCTCCATTTTATATGATTTTTCGTATCAAATATTTGGTGAGATTAATTTTTAAATAATGAGATGTTATAACCCGTTAAAGAGTTATCTGGGTTTGGTGAGATCCATGCATGTGAATTCGTGCCAGATGTATGAGAAGCTTTCATTTACAAATAAAACAATTTGTTGGCTTGAAAGGATATGAAAAGTAACCAGAAAGCTTTTAAAATGTTTATCTATATGTAAGATTTGAATTTAAATAAATAAATAATAGCTAGGTTAATATAGGCCTGTTAGAATAACTAATATAGCCTAAAAATCATCCACATTATATTTCAAGAAAACTTATTAACAAATGGGTTAATGTATCTCCCACACATATTCCTTAATATTTGATTAGCCATCATTTAAATGAAAATTCTACATCCAGGTTCAAAGATGGTGAAATTAAGAAGATTAATCGTCAAAGTGTTAAAGTAAAGATTCTACATTAAGATTGAAGATGATGGAATCTACAGATTAATCCATTGAAGATTTACAACTTACTTAAATAGCTTGTGAAGTTTTATAAACTTGAGAAGAATTTCTAAAAATCTATAAGCAAAATTTAATATTTATTCTTAAAAATATTTAAAAGTAGAGTTCCACTTTGAGAAAGTCTTTCATTTAAAATCACATTGGTTACTTCACTCAAAGGGTTTAAGTCAAACTTTAAGATAGAATGGTTATAAGCTTTGGATGAAAAACCAAAGAGTCGAGTCGACACATCCCACGCTACAATGGGTGCGAAATGGAAAATAGAAACCTTAAAAAAAGTAATGTATTTCATTTGTTATACCTTATAAATATGTAATAAAAAATGTGTAAAAGTAATGATAAAGATTAAGTAGTCTAAAAAATGATATAAAAGAAAATAATAAAAAAAAAGTTTAATAAAATAAACTAGAAAACAATAACTAAAATTAGGAAAAAAAGAAAAAGAAAAAGAAAAAAGTTTAGTCAATCTTGTATTCTAGGCTGATCAACATGTACACTACTCTATATTGTGGTTTCTTTTAATAATAATAATAATTTTTTTTGAACGACCAACAAATATCATTAAAAACACTAGCAAGAAGCTAGCAAACCCAAGATCATACACCAATTCGCCAAGAACACCAAAAACAAACATAGACAAATACACACAAGAACTATTTGGCTAAGCACCCAACCAACCCATTACAACCGAAAGGCACACCAATCTTCCCACGAGAGACTTCGTTTTCGTCCCCTATTTTTGATCCATAGAAACCCCATCACTTTTATTTCCTCCACCAAATTCGTGATATGTATTGGAGTTCCCGAACAGACTAGCGCGTTTCTCCCTTTCCATAAACTCCAAGCCGCGATCAAACAAATAGCTTGGAATAATAATAATAATAATAATAATAATAATAATAATAATAATAATAATAATAATAATAATAATAATAATAATTCTTACAGCTGTACCGTCGACATAAACTTAAGGACAATATAATGAGCCACTTGATCTAGTCGTGCAAGCACTCATAAAATTTAGATGGGTCTTGGTGTTGTTTGTTTCTAAAATGACACGTATGTTAGGTTACCAATAATTTGGTCTCTTTGTCCTCTAAGGTGTTCAACGCATATATAGTGCATTGACTAATTAGGCAATATTCGATCTCATTGTGGGCACTATATTCTTGTATATCTTGCTCTCTCTCCCATATAAAAATACTACTTGGTAACTTTCATACATGAAACACCATATGCAAGTAGTGTAGATCCGTGATGGACTAGTCAGTTGGTGGTTAGTTATTGCTCTTGATCTCTCTAACTAGCACTTTACGTACACTTGGCCAAAAAATAAAAAATATTTCATTTCAATCCAATACGTTATGCAATTTACTTTTTCAACAACTAGTTTTTCTACCCGACGCGTTGCGCCGGGACAGATGGCAAAACCTCCGCGTTGAAACATGCATGTGCATTGGTAAAACCCGAGTATTACGACGATAAGTCGACACGAATTCAGTTAGTACCGGTTGCGTTCGTTACGATATAAACCCATATGGTAATTTTTGAACGTTAAACTCAAAAAATTAATTCGTCAAATTAACATATAAAAATATTAACATATAAGAAAACAAAATATTTTAGACGATGTTTATTTGGTTGGCATACCCGGACGGTGGTAAAACCCAAACGTTGTCGGTACAGAGAATTGAGGCGGTAACTTGACACGTATTTGGTTGGTTTTGATTACGTATATTACGGTATCGGAACTAAAAAACGAAAAATATATAAAAATTGAGGTGGACCAATGACCAATTTGGGGCAGGGGGGTCGGTCGGTAAATTTGCGCATTAGTAAAACCCAAGTGTTATCGGTCATGGGCTTTAAATAAGACCGAAGTCTGCGCAAACTCTGACGGTTTCTTTCTGGTCTGTTATGGTACAGGAAATAAAACAAAACAAATTGACGTTTGGTCGGTTTGCATTACGTTTATTATGGTACTGAACTTGAAAAAAAAAACAAAATTAACCGACTTATACGGTGCCATCAAGTGGCCTAATAGACCACTTGCCGCACCAAAATTCTTGTTTATATATTTTATTAATTGAAATATTATAACACACGATCTTGCAAGAAGCTAGACAGAAAAAGAAATAAATAAAAAAAATTATTCGGTTTTCATGGCCAGTTCACTAATGCAATATTCTTTTTTCTATTCCTATTTACAAACAAAACAAAAGACATGAATAAGAAACAACAAAATCAGATAAACTATCTCGATGCTTGTTCTAGGTTGCCGAATACGATATCATTCCGGAAACACTAATGACCTACCCAGTAGAAAAAATGATCACATGAAGTAACGATTTTCGCACCTAATGGAAAGTCGTTCAACCGAAAGAGGGTGCGGCTATTGATGCGAAGAAGAATAAAACGGCAAGATCGTTTTTGATTCAATCGTTGGCAGATGATATTCTTCTTCAAGTAGCTCAATACTAAAACCCCCAAGATATGGGTGGCATTGAAGGAACGGTATGAAGGAAGCGTCTCGACTTTATGGGTATCGGTCACGCATTCGAGCAGGATGTCTTGGTGAAGAAGTTACTGGATGAGGTTCTAGGCAACTACTTCGAACTCATAGACTTAAATTTTGAGGAACGTCTTAGGGAGGAGAAAATGAACTTCAGATTCACAACGTCAGTAGTTTTTCAATCGATTAGAAAATAATTACAAGGAAAAATCATATGAACGGTCCAGTATCCGAGGTAAAGGTTGGCCGAGTTCACAAGGCGTTGAAGTGGCCGGGAAACGTAGGTTGATGGGGATCAAGAAGGTTGTGACAACCGAAATGGTCAAGATCGTGGTTCAAGGTAGACATGGCAAAGAAGATCCAATGATCGTCAATGGTGAAGAAATACTCATAGGGTCGGTGTTACCGTTGTGATAAATTAGGTCACTTCTTGTTTATGTGCCCGAAACATAAACAAAAAGAGGAGAAAAAGGAAAGAACTAGTTTGAACATAATTGATGATTTAGATCCATCGTTATTATGATAAAAGGTTATCAACAAACAGTTTTTCTAAATGAAGACGGGGTGATTCCCAAGCATTTCGACACCGATCCAATGGAGAAAGATGTTTGGTACGGAGCATCGTATCACATGACGGGTAATAAAACGTACTTTAACGAATTGAATGAACTGTTCACAGAAAAAGTGAAGTTTTGAGATGATTCTCGTATTGATAATCGGGGAAAGCCAAGGGCCAGTCTTAATTGAAGGAAAAACGGGGAAGCAGCGCATGTTGACCGATTCTACTACATTCCGAGCCTATAATGTAAAATCATAAGTCTTGGTCAAGCAACGTAAGGTGAATGAGAGATTCACATGGAAACACGATTAGCTAACCATTAATGGTTGATACATATAAGCTTTTGTTGAAGGTGACAAGGATCAAGAACCAATTATCCAAAACTAGCCTCAAGATAATAAGTCTCGGTAAATGAGTGACCACTAGAATAAAGAATTTTGCAGATCGAGATCTTTAAAGAATTGGACTGAAAGAAGACAAAACCGAGTATGATTCAGATTCCAATCAAAGATTCAAATTCAAAGTCCAAAGAAGAGTGTTCAAGATGTTAAAAGGGCGGTCAAGGAAGAGATTCAAGCCCAAAGGAAGTAATGGGATCAAAAGAAGCAAATGTTTCTTCAAGACAAGGGAAGCCGAAGAACATTTTAAGAGATCAATAAAAACCTTGAGTGAATCAAAAAATGATGCAAACTTGAAGTTAAGACCCGGCTATTTGAAGTTGGAAACTAAGGGGTTAGACGGACGGGTGCACCAATTGGGGGTTGGGGGTGATTGTTCGCTTAGTTGTTGTTTGGCCCAAGAATATGGCACAACCCAAAAATTAAAAGTTTATTAAATAGGTTATCTGATGACCTAGTTAGGGTTATTAAGTTTTTGTTCGCTAAGTTATAGATAACAATATAAATAAGGGCAACCGAGTTAGAGTTTTTCAAGAGTCCAACCGAGTTAGAGTTTTTGAGATTCTAATAAGTTTTTTGAGTTATATTTTCTGATTAATAAATGAGGGTTATTCGTTTTCTTCATGTTTGATTATTGAGACTTTAACTATTGAACTTGATAATTTAGGAATTAAGGTTATGAAAGAGGATTACAACCATATGGGATTGTACTGTGTCAAAAAACATTAAAACTTAGACATATTGAAAGTCATGTATTTTAGATGTGAAGAATACGTTGCACTATGAGAACGAGTGTCCAAATAAAAAACAAGGTGCAAATAAGAAAAGAGAAGAAGCACATCTTGTTCGAGAACATGTTGATGATAAACTAGTTCTACGACATACCATGTGCAAACCAGAGGACGTTCTGGGCAGGAAAGTTGGTTTGGTGTGGACCTTAATTGATGAGTTACAAATTAGGAGTGAATTTTTACATAATTTGGATCGAATAAAGGAACAAACGAATCTGAAAACAAGATGATAAAGATTAAAAGAATAGAAGATAAAGATGAGAAGATTGAGGAGATTTATAAGAAGATTATATTAAATTGTTTAGTTAATACTGTGAACTCATTTTTTGGTTTATCATTTAGTTACTGGGTGTGTTAAACGTATTTCCTTCCATACGATTTTAATTAAATATACACTCTTGACTTATCATATCAATTACCATTTCCTCTTACCATTATTTATTTACATATTAGTCACTCCAATATTCTTTTTTACTTAATAATCTATACAAAATATATCAAACTAAAAACTATTAAGTTATTATTAATTTATTTTTATTATTGTCATTGTAAATATATTAATATATAACTTTTATTTTTAATGCATCAGTATTGGTATCAGTCTCGCGCATGTGTGTGCGTGTGCACACACATAGCTTATAAATATAATAATGCATTGATATACTATTATTATGATGAGGAATAACAATAAACACAAAAAGAGAGAAAAACAAAAAAAATTAAAAATAAAACATTTATAGTTTTTTATTTAATATTTTTAAAGAAGACCATAAAATGAAAAAAATAATAATATTAGAATGAGATAATGTGTCAAAGAAAATTATTAAATAAATTGAAAGTTTATGAGAGGGAGTATGCCAGTGCTACTACATTAGCCTGACCCTTAGTGTTATTGTTTGGATTAGGTTAATATTACAGGGATAACATGTAATTGATTTGGTAAGTTGAGCTCCTTAGTTTTCTTTATATAAGTCTAGTATAAATAGAGGGCTAATAAAAGTTTTGATAGCAAATTTGGCATCATATCAGTTTAATTTGCTTTATTAGAGCAAGGGTTTATGTTTTAATTTCCTTCATACAATCTTTAAACTCTAGTTTTTCCCGTAATATGTCATAAGAACTGAAAAACAGCATAAATTTCTTTGTCATTATAACTTAAAGCTTATGTTTCATAATGACTATATCATGAAAGGCATCGAAATGAAGCCAGGGCCATAGGCTCTTATTTTCTAAGGCCTTCAATATTCAAAACAAAATTAATAATTATACATTTGTAATTCAGAATTGTGATTAATGTGTGTGATTTGAGCAACATTTAAACTGAATTAGGTCCGAGAAGATGTGAGGAACTGCATTACTTTTGTATTTGCAAAAACTGATGACAATATCTTGATTTATTTGAAGTGAAAGCAAGTTTATAGACATCACTTTAGGTCACCACATTAGTTGAGGAGACCCTGATGAACGGTTAACTATTTTCTGTACACTAAACAATTCAACAAAAACCCCAATATATAGGATATAGTATGGTTTGTATAAAGTCAAATGGAATGTGTATGGATTAATGGGAAATATGGACTACATTATAGATGAGTTTGGGATAATACCGATACTAATTCTGAAAAGTTGAAATATTTGGTACCGGTATTTTGTGCAATTAAATTCAGGAAATATCGTTACCGTACTGAAAACTAAAAACTTGGTATTGATGGTACCAAATCAGTACCGATATAAAAAACGCTCATCCATAGACTACACTTAGAAAGCTCACTCCCACACAAAGGAATGATAATGACTTAGGAATACCAGGAGCACATCAGAAGAAAAAAAGAGGTTTCAAACTACAAGGGTGTTTAAGATTGCTTCTTTAAAATGCTTATTGCTTTTTAGAGAGGTAAAATGTTCAAAATGCCCCTCCAAAAGCACCTAAAAGCCAAGCACCTAAAAGCACCAAATAGTGCTTTTGAATGGGCATTTTTGATGCTTTTAGGTGCTTTTGGAGGGGCATTTTGAACAGTTTGCCTCTCCAAAAAGCAATAAGCATTTTAAAAAACAATCCCAAACATACCTTAACACTCTTAATCCGATAAAGGCACTGGCAAAGTTCTTTGTTTCAGAAGTCGATCCCTTTACCTTCTAATTAATATAGAAAACCCTTAGGATCAACCTCCATGACCATCTCACCAAAATATAAGGTGTACATCAAAATATCCAATATTTTAATATCATATGATGCTTTCAATTTACCTCAGTATGTGTTTTGTTTAGATGAGGAACTCACACATCACTTAGCACTCAAAAGTGGTACGATTCAATACCTTGGTATGGGCTTATGGTTGCAAAATCGCACCTAGGTGTCAAGTACTTGACAAGTAATTCCCAAGTACTCTCTGTCTAGGCTGAGTACCATCGGTGAGTAATTCACAAATACTTCTTGTCTAGACTGAGTACTCATAATTCTGCGGTTGACCAACATGGAAATGCCTAGTAACTTCTACAACCACGATTGGCTACAAGCCATTTTGGTATTTCCCTTTTTAATACCTATGAATATACTCTAATTTCAAGTGGTGTAACTAGAAGAATTTATCTTTTTTTGACAGCCACAATTCATGTGAGTACAAGGAATATATATTGGATGCCTAAGGATGGTTATTGGTGTAGTATACTTTTACGAGTGTGTATAATAGTATAATTGTCAAGTCCTTTTTCTCATTAACCATCGAGATATTAAATAGGTACAAGGCAATCTCCTATCTTTGGAGATGATGATAATTACAATCCATACAATAAATGAGATTGACTAATCTATTTCAAAATCAAATCTATATTCTAAATATATATGCGATATCTATTACACCCTCGCGGTCGAAGCGGGAGGAGAATGGACGCTTAGACCGGAGCGAAAATCATCAAAGAGAACCCGTGGTAGACCTTTAGTGAATACGTCAGCTATCTGATAACGAGATGGAACATGTAAGATGCGAACCAGGCCTTTCTGAACATGTTCGCGAACAAAGTGAATGTCGAGCTCAATGTGCTTTGTTCGTTGATGTTGAACTGGATTTCCTGATAAGTAAATAGCGCTGACATTATCACAGTAAACCAGTGTGGCATGTGACAGGGGTCTGTGAAGCTCTAGCAGAAGATTACGAAGCCAACATATTTCGGCAACGATGTTTGCAACACCACGGTATTCGGCTTCTGCACTGGAGCGAGAGATGGTGGATTGTTGTTTTGAGGACCAGGAGACGAGATTGTTGCCGAGGTAAACACAATACCCAGAAGTAGACCTCCGAGTGTCTGGGCAGCCAACCCAGTCCGCATCTGTGTAGGCTCGTAGAGAGAGAGAGCTGATGAAGAAGTGAGATGTAGGCCATAGTCCGATGTGCCTTGTAGGTAACGAATAATGCGTTTGAGAGCATTCCAGTGATCGAGAGAGGGAGAATGCATGTGCATGCAAATCTGTTGGACGGCATATGTAATATCAGGCCGTGTGAATGTGAGATATTGGAGAGCACCTGCAAGACTTCGAAAAGTTGTTGGATTTTTATGACAAACTGAAAATTTTTCTTACTTTTTCAGACACTCATCACGACTTGACTCAAATTTTCGGGACGAAAATTCTTTAACATGGGAATGATGTGACAATCGTCAATTTCAGGTTAACTCCGTTAACGCAACTCCGTCAATTCAAACTTTAGATTATTGAATCTAAACGCAAACCTCATTACATTTAAACTAGGGTTTAAATGACGCTTAACACTTACTACATGTGTAGTAGTCTTTCGGGATTTGCACCGAAACGCAAACGATTGATGAATAAACCCGAAAAACACTAAAACACTAATTATGTGATAATTATGTGTTAGGATTATGTGTTATGTGATAATATTATTGTCATGTTAATTTAATGTGCAAGTTATGATAGAATGTTCTAGAAAAAGTAATACTTGATGTTAACTTAATGTGCAAGTTATGATAGAATGTTCTAGAAAAAGTAATACTTAGGAGTTGAGGGGCCAAAGTGTAACATATTCCTTTATAAATACATGGTAAACCTAAACCCTAACCTCCTACCTATTCCCCTACAAAAATCGGCAGCCATCCCCTCCCTTTATTTCCTTGAGATCTATTAATACACACACACACACAATCAAGATCTTTCAAGTTTGATTGAAGATTAAGGTGCTAGGAAGGTATACACAACTATTCTATGTATCCTCTATGTTTAATTGTTAGTTTTATCGGGTTAATTGTAAACCTTTATGGCTGATTTCTTGGTATTATGATATTCATGTGATTCTTGATTTAATTGATGATGATTGATAACTAGTTTGATAGTATTGCATGTTAATTGTTGTGTCCTTGATTGTGAGTTCAAATAAAACCCTAATCTTGTATGTATGGTGTGATTGATATGCATGGATAGTAGTTATAGTGTCTAGAGGGTTATATGGATGCATGATAGTTCATAGATTGTTATTATGATGAGTTTTGATGTGAACAGATTCTGGACAGAACGTATATACGATGTTTAACTGACTGTAACGAAGTGTAAACGTGAAAATTGATTGAGATTGTGGGTACTGCAGTAAACTAGGTTGAGTCTAGTTTCTATGAAGTATAAATTCGTAATTTTTGGATAAGTGGAAGTATACTTTTATGATTTTACAAAAACGTGATGCAAAGCTGAGCTGTTAGACCTGCTGTTAGGTTATGTTGTAAATGTTATATCTCATGAACTACGAGACCAATTGGGTTGGTTCCACTTCTGGAGGTTGACTCACTGAGTTAGGAACCAAACCCAAGTGGTCTTGCATTTATTGGATTTTTCGTTTAACGGGAATTGTAAATAACATTCTGTTGCGCATGAATCTGACTGATATGAGTTTGCTGTAATGTTTTGGTCATTATAAGAAAAATATGTGGAATAAAAATAAGATGAAATATGTTTTGGAAACCTAAGATATGTATGCTTCTGTGGTGATTTTTGGTGAATTAATTGAGACGTTATGATCGGTGAACTAGTGCAATCTTTCAAGTAGAAATTCTGTCATAACGAAACTAGCTGCTGAGTTGTATAGGAATGCATGAAATATGATAGTTTTTATAAAATTGTTGTATTTTGACCAAAATACCCTTGCGGGGAATAGTTGTTAGTTGATTGCCATGAATTGACCAAATTGCCCTTATGGGGAATAATGGTTAGTTAGTCTACCAAAATGCCCTTACGGGAATAATTGCTAGTGATATACATTATTAGTACGTGACACGAAAGTAATTGCTCACTCATGTATCGTATCACAATTTTACTTGTTTAAGTCACACACGATTCACAAACGAAACACGAAACATGTTACGTGCATAGGTATTATGTGCCGAGTCTAGAGACTCGTTAAACATTCCGATACTTAGAAAATCTCTTTGTTATTTTAGAACGCTAGAGAGTTTTCTACGACGCGCATCACTCGGTGATCTAGATCGGATATTCTTCGCAAACAGTGAGTTCACTTACCCCACTCTTAAACTGTTTTCAAACGTTTTTCACTTGGGGGAGATAACATACTCCGATAAACATATTTTCTAAGATAAACGCATATGAAAGATTTTGTTATAAATTATATATCACTTGTAAAGGCTAAGCGGCATACGTAACATTTGAAGTCCCACACATCGGACCGGTTAATATTTGGAATAGCGAGTCACTTTTGGGTAGTACTACTGGGTTTGACAAACCCCACCCGACGCTAAGCTCAACTGGAGGTTGAGTGGGTGTAAATTTTGGCTAACACTTACCATGGTCTGGAGGACCTGGTGACGGGCACTTGATAAACAGTCAGCTTCGGTCGCGAACCACTTAGCGATACTTGTTGTATAGATTAGCTACCTATCGATATATAATTTGACATAACACTATCTGGTAATGCAAAACACTTAAACGCTGTAACGTGGTTACACACTTAAACGCTGTAACGTGGTTACACACTCAAACGCTGTAACATGGTTACACACTCAAACGTCGTAACGGGGTTACGCAACACTGAAACGCCGTAACGAGGTTACGCAAAACGCTAAACGATTTATCTTATTTAACTTGTGAACTCACCAACCTTGTGTTGACACTTTTAGTATGTTATTCTCAGGTAGCCGAGGCGGGCGCGCGGTTTAGGAGCATGCATTAATGAAAACACTTTTATTCTGCAAACTTAATTTTAACAGTTACATTTGGTTTTAAGTCGTCCTGCGTGACGCAACTTTTGAATTAAGGTTTTACGCTTCCGCACTTACTTTCATTTAAACGTTTTTCTTTGGTTTGATTATAACTAATGATTCCGATCCTGCCAGTTCACACCCTCTGACGGTAAAACTCCGTTAGTGGATTTTGAGGGTGTGACAGATTGGTATCAGAGCCATTGGTTATAGCGAACTAGAAGCTGCATGCATACTAGACTATAACCGCGACGACCCATTAGTTATAATGATACGCACTGCATAGGTTTGTGTAGTTTTTGTTGTCTTATCTCTTTACCTCCTTCACTCATACGCGCGCATACACGGCATACCTGTAGAGATGTCGACGCCATCCTCATCATCGTCCGATCTGATGACTCATGCTCACGGGAAGGAACCGCAATTACCTACCGCATTGCCACCCCGAGTAGTCCCGGAACTCGAAACACCCGCACCAAAGAGGTACCGCCTATCCGGAGGCATTTACGAAAATGACGTTAGCTGGGATTGGTACCCTAACATGATCAGACGTATGTTCTATCGCGAACAAGTTCCCCCGTTACCTCACCCGAACCACCCTGCTTATCCCAACACCCTACCACCCATAACCGAACCTGTGGAGCGAGTTCTCGCAGCTGTCGTTTCTTGTTGGGAGCGTGATGTGGGTTACATGCGCTACACGAGAGAAAATGTTTCCAGACTGTTTAAAGACGGAACCGAGACTCAGGAGGAGATTGCCCGCATGGCAGCGGCAATGAAAGAAATGCAAGAGACTAGTGAGCAACAAACGAAGGTTATGATGAAGACGCAAGCCGAGATGATAGACTTGCAAGAGCAACTCCAAGAAGCAAGGACCCGAACCGAGATAGCACTCGAGCGTTGCGATGACCTACAAATGCAACTTGCTCAGAACGCAGCCGAACCCGAGGCAGAGCCTGAGGCCGAGCCTGAGGCAGATCCTGAAGAAGATCCTGAAGAGGAACCTGAGGAGGACCCCGAGGAAGATCCCGAGGAGGAGCCTGAAGAAGAACCGGCTGAGGAGGAGGCACACTCAGAGGTGTCCTCAGACGATGTGCAAATGTGCAAATTCTTGGATTGGAACTAGCTAACGCTATGAACTGAGAGGAGTTCAAAGACTTGATGCGAGAAGAGTATTGTCCGAGGGAGGAGATTTCAAAGTTGGAGTCGGAATTTTGGTCATTGAAGATGGTGGGTTCGGAAATCGAAGCCTACACTACCCGTTCTCACGAGTTAGCGGTGATGTGTCCACGGATGGTAGATCCGCCGAGTAAGAGGATTGAAATGTACATTGATGGGTTAGCACCGCAGATTCAGGGCATGGTGACGTCTTCCAGACCAGCCACGATACAACAAGCGATCCGGTTAGCTCACAAACTGACGGATCAAGCAGTGGCCCAAGGTGCGTTACCACCTAGGGGTTCAACCACTAAGGCCCGTGACAACCCGAGTAATGACAACAACAGCAACAGCAACCCGAGCAGCGGAAAGAGGAAGTTTGACAACACCAGATCCTCATCCTCGAACCTCCCACCGCAACAACACTACCGTAAGCCCGAATTCACTCGGAGCTTTAACAATCAAAGTCACAACAACAATAACAACGGTAGCGGGCAGGGTTCGAGCGGATATGCTGGGAGATATCCAAAGTGCAATAGGTGCAACTATCATCATGTTGGTCAGTGTGACCGTGTCAAGTGTCAAAGATGCGGAAAGATAGGTCACCAAGCGAAGGAATGTAGAGTTGACCTTGCGGCGAAGGGTGCTCCTAAGCCACCGATGACGACTAAGGGATGTTTTGAATGTGGACAGGAAGGTCATTTCCGGAAAGATTGCCCCAAGCTGAAACAGAATGACAATAATAGGGGTAATGGAAGTGGCAGTAACGGTGGAGGAAATGGCAAAGGAAGAGCGTTTGTGATTGGATCAGGTCAAGCCCGCAGAGATCCGCATGTGGTGTCTGGTAAGTTCCCTGTAAACGATTGTTTTGCTTCTGTTTTGTTTGACACTGGAGCTGATAGGAGTTTTGTGTCAAAGGCCTTTAGCCAACTTTTAAACCTTACTCCAACCCCGTTAGACGCTAAGTTTCCTGTTGAATTAGCTAACGGTAAAACTGTAGTAACAACTCATATACTTGCGGGATGTAAGTTGAAACTGTCAGGTCATGTCTTTGACATCGACCTTATTCCTTTTACGCTTAGTAGTTTCGATGTCGTTGTCGGCATGGACTGGTTATCCGAGAACCGAGCGGAGATTATATGTCATGATAAGATAGTCCATATTACCACCCCTTCTGGCGAGATCATTTCGGTCCGAGGCGAGAGAAGCGGCATGACCACCAGCGTCATTACCCTTATGAAGGCACAGAAGTATTTACGAAAGGGTCATCCGGCAATTTTGGCGCAGATTGTTGAGAAACCCGCGGAGGAGAAACGAATTGAAGACATACCGGTTGTGCGAGACTTCCCGGAAGTTTTCCCGGAGGATTTACCTGGACTCCCTCCTATTCGTCAAGTCGAATTTCAGATCGAGTTGACACCCGGTGCAGCACCCATAGCACGAGCCCCGTATCGACTCGCACCGGCGGAACTTCAGGAGTTGTCCACTCAGTTGCAAGATTTGTTGGATAAAGGTTTTATCCGACCTAGCTCATCGCCATGGGGAGCCCCTGTCTTGTTTGTCCGAAAGAAAGACGGGACTTTCCGAATGTGCATCGACTACCGGGAATTGAACAAGGTGACGGTCAAGAACCGTTATCCTTTACCCCGAATTGATGATTTGTTTGACCAGCTTCAGGGATCGAGTTACTACTCGAAGATCGATCTACGATCCGGTTACCACCAGCTGAGAGTGCGCGAAGATGATATTTCAAAGACGGCTTTCAGAACACGGTATGGTCACTACGAGTTTTCAGTTATGCCTTTTGGCCTAACCAACGCACCAGCCGTATTTATGGATCTCATGAATCGAGTATGCAAGGCGTACCTCGACAAGTTCGTGATTGTTTTCATCGATGATATTCTCGTCTATTCCAAGAACGAGACTGACCACGAAGAGCACTTAAGGATAATTCTGGAACTACTGAAGAAGGAACAACTGTATGCTAAACTCTCGAAATGTGAATTTTGGCTTCGCGAGGTTCACTTTTTAGGACATGTGATCAACGAGAGTGGTATCCATGTCGATCCCGGTAAGGTAGAGGCCATCAAAAACTGGGAAGCACCTAAGACTCCGACTGAGGTGCGGCAATTCCTAGGACTGGCCGGCTACTACCAGCGTTTCATCGAGGGATTTTCAAAGATTGCTCAACCCCTCACTGCTTTGACTCACAAAAGGCACTAAGTACAACTGGGGTGACGCGCAAGAATCCGCTTTTCAACTGTTGAAAACCAAGCTTTGTAGCGCCCCTATTTTAGCCCTCCCCGAGGGAACGGAAAATTTTGAGGTACACTGTGACGCATCTATACAAGGTCTCGGTTGTGTGCTGATGCAACTCGAGAAGGTTATAGCCTATGCCTCTCGACAACTACGGATTCACGAGAAGAACTACACGACTCATGATTTGGAACTCGGAGCTGTGGTATTTGCCCTAAAGATAAGGAGGCATTACTTGTACGGTACCAAGTTTACCATATACACCGACCACAAGAGTCTCCAGCATATCTTCGATCAAAGGGAGCTGAACATGCGACAGCGTCGTTGGGTCGAGTTGCTTAAGGATTATGATTGTGCCATCAAGTACCACCCTGGCAAGGCCAATGTAGTGGCCGACGCACTCAGTAGAAAAGAAACCGATAAACCCAGACGAGTACGAGCATTGCAACTCACAATTCATGCTAGCTTACCCGACCAGATTCGCGATGCACAACTTGAAGCTTTGAAAGATGATAATCTTCCATCAGAACTCATGCGGGGCATGGACAAACAACTTGAAACCAAATCGAACGGGGTCCGATATTTTGAGAACCGGATTTGGGTTCCACGATACGGAGAGTTGAGAACTCTAGTGATGGACGAAGCTCATAAGTCCCGATATTCTATCCACCCTGGCTCAGATAAAATGTATCATGATTTAAAGGCACTTTACTGGTGGCCGAACATGAAAGCCGACATTGCCACCTACGTGAGCAAATGCTTGACTTGTGCCAGAGTCAAGATAGAATACCAGAAACCATCTGGTCTACTGCAACAACCGGAACTCCCAATGTGGAAATGGGAGCACATCTCAATGGACTTTATTACGGGTTTGCCTAAGACACCGACGGGATGCGATACCATCTGGGTGATCGTTGACCGGTTGACTAAATCGGCACACTTCCTAGCAATTAAGGAAACGGACAAAATGGAAAGACTGACTCGCGTATACATGAAAGAAGTGGTGTCTAGACACGGAGTGCCTGTCTCGATCATTTCCGATCGAGATTCTCGTTTCACCTCGCACTTTTGGAAGTCGCTGCAAAGCGCACTGGGCACCCGTCTCGATATGAGTACAGCATACCATCCTCAGACGGATGGGCAAAGTGAACGGACTATTCAGACCCAGGAGGACATGTTGCGTGCATGCGTGTTGGATTTCGGAAAAAGTTGGGAACCCCACTTACCTTTGGTAGAGTTTTCGTATAATAACAGCTACCACGCAAGTATTAACGCAGCACCGTTTGAAGCACTAGACGGACGGAAGTGTCGATCACCGCTCTGCTGGGCAGAGGTGGGTGACAGCCAAATCACTGGTCCAGAACTGGTACTCGAAACTTCGGAAAAGATTGTTCAAATCCGAAACCGCATGGCAGCAGCACGTGATTGCTAAATGAGTTACGCTGACAAGCGCCGAAAACCTCTCGAATTTCAAGTAAACGATCGAGTGTTACTCAAAGTCTCACCTTGGAAAGGTGTGGTTCGCTTTGGAAAGCGAAACAAACTCAACCCACGATATGTTGGTCCTTATCGGATAACGGAACGCGTTGGTCCAGTGGCGTACCGACTGGACTTACCAGCAGAACTCAGTAGTGTACACAATGTTTTTCACATGCCTATCCGATGAAACTCAAGTAGTCCCTTTGGAGGAACTACAAGTTGATGAACAGTTACGCTTCGTTGAAGAACCAGTTGAGGTTTTGGATTGGGAAACCAAAACGCTCAAGCACAGCAAAATTCTAATTGTTAAAGTTCATTGGAACTCGAGACGTGGACCGGAGTTCACGTGGGAACGCGAGAATCAAATGATGAAAAAGTATCATCACCTTTTTGAAGGGCTGACCAAACATAGAAAAACGCGAAACCCGGCAAACCGTCAGAAATCACCGGAGGTATGAATTAAATTTCGGGACGAAATTTCTTTCTACTAGGGGATGATATGACAAACTGAAAATTTTTCTTACTTTTTCAGACACTCATCACGACTTGACTCAAATTTTCGGGACGAAAATTCTTTAACATGGGAATGATGTGACAATCGTCAATTTCAGGTTAACTCCGTTAACGCAACTCCGTCAATTCAAACTTTAGATTATTGAATCTAAACGCAAACCTCATTACATTTAAACTAGGGTTTAAATGACGCTTAACACTTACTACATGTGTAGTAGTCTTTCGGGATTTGCACCGAAACGCAAACGATTGATGAATAAACGAAAAACACTAAAACACTAATTATGTGATAATTATGTGTTAGGATTATGTGTTATGTGATAATATTATTGTCATGTTAATTTAATGTGCAAGTTATGATAGAATGTTCTAGAAAAAGTAATACTTGATGTTAACTTAATGTGCAAGTTATGATAGAATGTTCTAGAAAAAGTAATACTTAGGAGTTGAGGGGCCAAAGTGTAACATATTCCTTTATAAATACATGGTAAACCTAAACCCTAACCTCCTACCTATTCCCCTACAAAAATCGGCAGCCATCCCCTCCCTTTATTTCCTTGAGATCGATTAATATACACACACACACAATCAAGATCTTTCAAGTTTGATTGAAGATTAAGGTGCTAGGAAGGTATACACAACTATTCTATGTATCCTCTATGTTTAATTGTTAGTTTTATCGGGTTAATTGTAAACCTTTATGGCTGATTTCTTGGTATTATGATATTCATGTGATTCTTGATTTAATTGATGATGATTGATAACTAGTTTGATAGTATTGCATGTTAATTGTTGTGTCCTTGATTGTGAGTTCAAATAAAACCCTAATCTTGTATGTATGGTGTGATTGATATGCATGGATAGTAGTTATAGTGTCTAGAGGGTTATATGGATGCATGATAGTTCATAGATTGTTATTATGATGAGTTTTGATGTGAACAGATTCTGGACAGAACGTATATACGATGTTTAACTGACTGTAACGAAGTGTAAACGTGAAAATTGATTGAGATTGTGGGTACTGCAGTAAACTAGGTTGAGTCTAGTTTCTATGAAGTATAAATTCGTAATTTTTGGATAAGTGGAAGTATACTTTTATGATTTTACAAAAACGTGATGCAAAGCTGAGCTGTTAGACCTGCTGTTAGGTTATGTTGTAAATGTTATATCTCATGAACTACGAGACCAATTGGGTTGGTTCCACTTCTGGAGGTTGACTCACTGAGTTAGGAACCAAACCCAAGTGGTCTTGCATTTATTGGATTTTTCGTTTAACGGGAATTGTAAATAACATTCTGTTGCGCATGAATCTGACTGATATGAGTTTGCTGTAATGTTTTGGTCATTATAAGAAAAATATGTGGAATAAAAATAAGATGAAATATGTTCTGGAAACCTAAGATATGTATGCTTCTGTGGTGATTTTTGGTGAATTAATTGAGACGTTATGATCGGTGAACTAGTGCAATCTTTCAAGTAGAAATTCTGTCATAACGAAACTAGCTGCTGAGTTGTATAGGAATGCATGAAATATGATAGTTTTTATAAAATTGTTGTATTTTGACCAAAATACCCTTGCGGGGAATAGTTGTTAGTTGATTGCCATGAATTGACCAAATTGCCCTTATGGGGAATAATGGTTAGTTAGTCTACCAAAATGCCCTTACGGGAATAATTGCTAGTGATATACATTATTAGTACGTGACACGAAAGTAATTGCTCACTCATGTATCGTATCACAATTTTACTTGTTTAAGTCACACACGATTCACAAACGAAACACGAAACATGTTACGTGCATAGGTATTATGTGCCGAGTCTAGAGACTCGTTAAACATTCCGATACTTAAAAAATCTCTTTGTTATTTTAGAACGCTAGAGAGTTTTCTACGACGCGCATCACTCGGTGATCTAGATCGGATATTCTTCGCAAACAGTGAGTTCACTTACCCCACTCTTAAACTGTTTTCAAACGTTTTTCACTTGGGGGAGATAACATACTCCGATAAACATATTTTCTAAGATAAACGCATATGAAAGATTTTGTTATAAATTATATATCACTTGTAAAGGCTAAGCGGCATACGTAACATTTGAAGTCCCACACATCGGACCGGTTAATATTTGGAATAGCGAGTCACTTTTGGGTAGTACTACTGGGTTTGACAAACCCCACCCGACGCTAAGCTCAACTGGAGGTTGAGTGGGTGTAAATTTTGGCTAACACTTACCATGGTCTGGAGGACCTGGTGACGGGCACTTGATAAACAGTCAGCTTCGGTCGCGAACCACTTAGCGATACTTGTTGTATAGATTAGCTACCTATCGATATATAATTTGACATAACACTATCTGGTAATGCAAAACACTTAAACGCTGTAACGTGGTTACACACTTAAACGCTGTAACGTGGTTACACACTTAAACGCTGTAACGTGGTTACACACTTAAACGCTGTAACGTGGTTACACACTTAAACGCTGTAACGTGGTTACACACTCAAACGCTGTAACATGGTTACACACTCAAACGTCGTAACGGGGTTACGCAACACTGAAACGCCGTAACGAGGTTACGCAAAACGCTAAACGATTTATCTTATTTAACTTGTGAACTCACCAACCTTGTGTTGACACTTTTAGTATGTTATTCTCAGGTAGCCGAGGCGGGCGCGCGGTTTAGGAGCATGCATTAATGAAAACACTTTTATTCTGCAAACTTAATTTTAACAGTTACATTTGGTTTTAAGTCGTCCTGCGTGACGCAACTTTTGAATTAAGGTTTTACGCTTCCGCACTTACTTTCATTTAAACGTTTTTCTTTGGTTTGATTATAACTAATGATTCCGATCCTGCCAGTTCACACCCTCTGACGGTAAAACTCCGTTAGTGGATTTTGAGGGTGTGACAATTTTCGAGCATAGGGCCGGTGTTTCCGCTTAGCTTGCATTGGGTATCAACAGGGGTGGCAGAGGGCTTGCATGAGTCCACGCCCGCGCGATGTATGATATCCTTTGCGTAAGATTGCTGAGATAAAAATAGAGTGTCGCCTGTACGAGTAACTGAAATACCCAAGAAATATGTTAGAGTACCTAAATCTTTCATGGCAAACTCACCCGCAAGTGTGGACATGAGGCGCTGCCGTAGAGAGTCAGTTGAATTTGTAAGAATGATATCGTCAACATAGATTAACAAGTAAGCAATCTCACGGCCATGATGGTAAATGAATAATGAGTTCTCAGACTTGCATTGAGAGAACCCATGTTGAAGCACAAAATCAGTGAAACGTTGATACCAAGCCCGAGGCGCCTGTTTAAGACCATAGAGAGACTTTTTCAGTCGACAAACATATTCCAGATATTCCCGGTGTCGAAAACCCATGGGTTGATGCATATAAACGGTCTCGTTAAGATGGCCGTGTAAAAAGGCATTCGTTACGTCCAACTGATGAATAGGCCAAGAGTGAGAGAGCGCCAAAGAGAAAACGGTCCGAATGGTGGTTGGTTTGACCACGGGACTAAAAGTCTCTCCACAATCAATACCCACCTGCTGACTACAACCATCGCAAACCAAACGTGCTTTATACCGTTCCAAAGTCCTGTCTGAACGAAACTTATGCTTAAATAACCACATACTTCGAATTATATTCATATCCGGACGACGAGGTACTAACTCCCAGGTCTCGTTTTTAATAAGTGCACCAAATTCGTCATTCATGGCATCGAATCATTCAGGTGTGGACAAGGAAAGTTGTGGATTTTTCGGTATGGGAACGACGGTGGTAGTGTGAAGGTTAAAAAATTGCTTGGGTTTTGTGATACCGTCCATGGCTCGTGTGCACATGGTGAGGGTGGGCTCAGAATTAATGGGAGGTGGTTGGGTGGTCTGGTTGATGGAGGGTGGGCTGTGAGGGTTTGTAGTGTTTGGGACTGTAAGTGGTGTTGTAGATGGGTCTAGTGTGTTTGGGAGGTTGGAGTGAGTGGGTGTTTGCTGTTGGGTTGGTGATGTGGTGGTGAAGGAGGGAGTTGGGCCGTGAGAAGGTGAGCTAGGGGAGGCGGTTTGAGACAAGTCATAAGGGTCGTGAGGTGGTGTGTTGGTTTGGATGGTATTCCAAAATAGTTGTGATATTGGATGAGATAAGAAATCATAGTTGGTAAGGGTGGTAGGTTGTTTTATAGAATATGGGTAGATGGACTCTTCAAAAAGGACATGACGAGAGATGAAGGTTTGATTTGTGGTGAGGTCAAAACATTTGTAGCCACGGTGATTGGGTGGGTAGCCAAGAAATACACATGGTTTGGAGCGGTTGGCGAGTTTATTAATGGTAGTGGAGGGAATGGTGGGATAGCAAAAGCGGCCAAACACGCGAAGGTGTTCGTATGTGGGGAGGACGTTGTATAGAAGAGTGGTTGGAGTTTGAAAATGGTGGTTTTTCTTTGGGAGAATATTGAGCAGGTAGGTTGCGGTTTCTAGCGCGTGATGCCAGAATGTGGGTGGGAGAGAGGCTTGGGCTAAGAGTGTGCGAACCATATTATTGATGGTGCGTATTTGGCGTTCGGCTTTACCGTCTTTAGAGGAGGTGTGTGGGCATGAAAAACGAAATTGCATTCCATTTAATTGACAAAACTGTTTGAAAGTATTGTTAGTAAATTCGGTGCCGTTGTCACATTGGAATCGCTTTATTTTTCGTTCAAATTGAGTTTGGATAAAGTTGTAGAAGTGAGTGAATGTGGTATACACTTGTGATTTATTATGTATAGGAAATGTCCATAGAAAATCGGTGGTGTTATCAAGAAATAATATATAATACCGATGCCCACCGGTGCTTAAAATCGGAGAGGTCCACAAGTCACTATGAATAATATCAAATGGTAAATGAGTGACATTAATAGAATCATAAAAAGGAAGTTTGATGCTTTTTCCAAAAACACAAGGTTCGCAAAGCGTTTTATTTGGTTTACAAAATTTAATAAAGGAACTAGACTTTAAAGATTGCAATAGATTGTTGCCCGGGTGCCCAAGGCGTTGATGCCAACGTTCTTGAGTAATAGCGGTGAGAGCAGTGGGTGTGGTGGAAGACTTGATGAAGTTGGTGGTGAGCGGGTAGAGATCTCCCGAGCTATTGCATCGTAGGATAGGTTCCTTGGTCTTGAGATCCTTCACAAGAAAACCAAACGGGTCAAATTCTATAGAAAGTAAGTTGTTGGTTGTGAGACGACGTACATAAATGAGGTTTTTAATGAGGTTAGGGGCATATAGGACATTATTTAATTTAAATGGTGGGTAGGGTGGTGGTAAGGTTTGGTTGCCTTGTCCGAGCACAGGAATGGTCATACCATTGCCAACTATAATCTGTTTATTAGTGCAAGTATTAAAAATAGACGAAGAGGGAGTACCTTGTTGCATGTGACCAGAGGCGCCCGTATCCATATATCCAACCGGGTCAACTTGTTGGTTCATTGAGAGAGTGTAGAAGGCTTGGGCGATGTCAGTTGGAGTTGGGTTATATGTCGCCACGTGGGCCTGGTCCGGCCTTGGGCCAAGGATTCCTTGACCGTTATTGGGCTTGGGAACTGAAGGGTATGGGCATGGAGGGTTTTGGTTTAGTTGTGGGCTGAAAACTTGGGTCTGATTGAGTAGGTTGGCCCACTGAGTATTGGCCCAATTATTTGGGAAGATAATGTAAGGGTGCTGAGATTGGGTCGTGTATGGAGAGCCTCGGCCTCTGGTGGTTTGAGAGTTGGAACGCCCGCGACCTCGACTTCGTGAACGGCCCCGGCCACGACCATAATCGGGCCACGTATCAGTAGTGGGGATATAAGGGTTGGAGGCTGATGTGTTTCGGCTATGCACGTGTAGAGCGGTAGCGGTTTGAGAGGCTGCTTGTAAGGATTTGTTTGCCTTTGAGGTTTCGTTCATGCAAAGTTGCGAGCGAACCTCAAAGAAAGAAGGGAGAGGTTTGGTGTTTTGGAGAACAGTGGCAATAGTCTCGTATTGTTCTATTAAACCACCAAGGGTTTGGAGGACAAGATCTTGTTCTTCAAGAGGTGCGTCGACATTGTTGAGTTGATCGGATATAACCTTGATCTCTTGACAGTATGCAGCCATAGAGGGGAAGTTTTCCAACCGAGTGTTGGCAAACTTTTGTTTAAGAAAAAGGGCACAGGTTGCCTTGTTATCTTGGAATAGAGATTCAATGGCTTTCCAGGCGTCATATGCTGTTGTTTTTGTTTTGATGACGGTTTTGAGAAGGTTGGTGGAGATGGTGCCATAGATCCATTGAAGAACTATGGCATCCAATCGTTCCCACGAGTCAGCAGGGGAAGTCGATGTGGATTGTTTTTGTTTATCTGTGGAACGAGGAGAGACGTGATCGGAAACAAGAAAGGTGGTGCAGTGGATCTGGAAAAGTTTAGACCATGTGTTGTAGTCCGAGGATTCATTGTCCAGAATAATGGGGATAAAGGTTTTGATGTTAGAGACGATGACGGCGGGGTGAATCTTAGAATCGGCCATTGTTGGTGGGGAAAGGTGGAAGCCGAAGATGAGGGGAGAAAGTTTAGGATCTTCAATTAGGATGATACCATGTATAATAGTATAATTGCCAAGTCCCTTTTCTCATTAACCATCGAGATATTAAATAGGTACAAGGCAATCTCCTATCTTTGGATATGATGATAATTACAATCCATACAATAAATGAGATTGACTAATCTATTTTAAAATCAAATCTATATTCTAAATATATATGCGATATCTATTAGAGTGCTTCTTATACGACTCGAGTTTCTTTCTGTACCTCTCATATGACCTGGTTGTAATCTATAAATTGATCGGTTTGGCACCCTACCATGGGACGTGTAAGTCACGTCCACATAAAGTGGACCTAACAAGATAAAGAGCATATTTGAATAATATGAATAGACATTATATGATGAAAAAAAGGAATTAGGGTGAAAGAAATAAAATCTCATAGACCGTAAACAAAGACATGTTCATACAAGATAATAATTACATGATGAGATTGTTCTCTTCATGATGTCTACACTAAATGAACATGCAAACTAAGGGTGTGAGATGAATGTCCGAACACCATATACGCATGAAAGCTTGTTATAATAAAATGAAATCGTTGGTGTTATAATACGATTGTCGCTATATGAAGCATACGTATGTGTGGATTGATGACAAGATGGATGCCCTCACAATATAAGAATGTGAATATTAAACAACATAAAAATTATATGACAAATAATGTGAAGATTATAAAGTTAGTGATTACAAGATATGAAAATAATAGTTAGGGATGAGAAGATGAGGAAGATATGAACACGCCACGAAAAAAGGGTGAAGATAAAGATACTTTCTTGATAGGCATCACTTATAGGATGTCATACTATGATAGGTACTATCTTGTTGCATCAATGAATCACGACATGAATCTTTAAGAAAATAATGGTTGTAAGAAAGCATGATTTATAAGATGCTTTAGTTGTTTTAACATTTAATAATAACCGTTATATATTTTAGAATGGCTAGTGAAGAAGGTAGCATAACGGTGTCTGAGGCTGGGCAAGTTAGAATTAGGGGTGTTCTTCGGGTTCGTTTTTCAAGTTTCGGGGTTTTCCGGTCGGGTTCTTCGGGTTTCAAAGTTTAAAATTTTAACCCGAAACCCAACCCAAACTCTCATGGGTTTTTCAGGTTCGGGTTTTTTCGGGCTGGGTTAATCGTGTTTCGAGTATCCTATAAAACAAAATAAAATTAAAAACTTCAATGTTAAAATTGAAACAACATATTATTTTTGCTCGTAATGCAAATAATTAAATAATAAACCAACATAACTTGATAAAACAATTCAAAAGAAGAAAAAACCTAAGTAACTAACTCGAACCATAATCTTTTTCAATCGGACGTGATTTGGTTGTTCGATTACGGTTGCTATTAGTAATAAGCGAAAAACATAAATTAACAATAAACAATCGATCCATAATAGTTGAAATGACAACAATCGATTAGGGTCAGCAACTGATATATTTAGTGGCTAAGACTATGCTTATTATACCTAAAAATATATTTAATTTCAAAACTAAATTTTATTCGGGATTTTCGGGTTGACCCGAAACTTATAAATCAACCCGAATTACTTCGGTTAGGGTTCGGGTTTTTTGGTTCAGATTAGTTCGGATTCGGGTACGGATTTTCTCGGGTTGGGTTTCGGGTAAAAGTGACAGCCCTAGTTAGAATTGCTAGACATGTAACCGAGCTAGGGATTTATCAAGACCCATTTGGGTTGCATGTCATGAAGTGTGTGACCTAAGACCTTCGCAACACGCGACGCAGGTCACTACATCGCAAATCAAGCTAGTCTCATGGAGTCACGGCTGGTATCTTGCTAGCCCATTTTCTCGCCTCTTAACTTGCTTGAATCGTTATTCCATGTATCTAGACTCTTCTCTAAAATTAAAACGCTATTCTTGATCACCAATTTGGTCACAACTCTTTAATTTCATAAATTCTTACTTATAACTAGCTTTTAGACTTGCTTGACCAATTAATCTGGTCAAGCATTGTTATTAATGAGTTTTGCCTATGTAAACAAGCCTCAACCTCTGCATACTCTTTGTCACACTCAAGTTTACTCTTAGTTGCAATCCTGCTCTCTATCTTGATGCTCAAGCTATCTTTGATTTTTAAAAGTCAAACCGCCCTCAACTCTCTTTCTCTTACATTCTTAGGTACTTGTTTGTCATTTACCGTACACTATTTTATCTTGATCATAACCTTGTTGTCAATTTCAATTGACAAAGGTGATGGTCTTTCAATCTCATCTTCGGTTCATTAATTCGATTTATGTTTGGGTTTTGACTTTTCATAAACATAACTAAAATCTTACTTTTTATTATTATTAATATACTTACGACATTTCGGACTTGCTGGAAACAAAACTCGACTCAACACCGGGTTCGTGTCCAACAAAACCAAACCACTAGCTTAAACACTTTATTTTCGTCTATAAAGATCAGTTTGTTATTTCAGTACAATCATAACACATTAATATTGACTGATAACTACTTTGACGAAATCATTGTTTAAAATCCAAAACATGATGATTTAGAACCTAAACGATCAAAATTATGAATTTTAGGGCAACATATATTTTTCATCAAATTTTATCTTTTATCACCAAAACTTAAATCATGAACAAAATTCTTGATTTCTTTTCTTCTCTTTACATTTTAGAAGATCCACTTATTGAACCTAGTTATTTACATAATCTAGGGGTCGAACCGAACTTGTCCAGTTCACTCGCTTAAACCACTTTACACCCCAAGCGCTTACTTTCGTGTGAGTTTTTCATAACTTGTTTTTTATATTTACGTCATTTGGGGTGTAGCATGTTTACCAAAAAAATTTCCATTTTAAATGTCATTCCAAACCCCTACCCCCTTTTCACAATTTTGACCAAAAATCAACCACTCAATCCGTTGATTAATCGGGGAATTGACGAATTGGTTAGCTCATTCACCGACGTGCTTCGTGTATTTTGGAAAACGTGTGACTATTGACAGTAAACTTGAACGAATTGGCCAATTTACCATTAACTCATAACGGGGACTCATAGGACCTTGAAACACTAGAAATACATCATAATCCCATAAATTGATTAGTCTCACAACTCTCTAATCCATCACGAAGAAAACCCCTTAATTAATTTGCACAAAGATTCGCTCGTATACTCAATTGGTGATCCAAACAGAAGCCGAACCCTAGATTCCTAGAATCAGTCAATTTGGGTGCATATTATCCAATTGTTTTTGGGTTTTTATTGTTATGAGAACCGATTAATAGAAGCCCTATGTCAACTTTAATTGACAGAGTGCAAATGACCTTCAATATTGGGGATGATTATGTTAAGGTTTATATTGGATTTGGGCTTAACTTCGCATTCTCTACATATATTTTTTGTTTCATATTATAACTAGGTGAGACACCGGGCTAGTTGGCTAGTACACAAACCTTTAACTCACATGTCACCTAGTTTTTAGTGAGTTAATTTTGTTTTTCTTTAAAATTCATTTCACAAAGTATGTTTAACCCGTTTTCGACCCGAAGATACCTTTTAAAATAAAAAAATTTGACATTTTATGTTAAAAACAAATTTTATTTTTTCTCTAAGTGGCAAAAATATATTTTAATTTAATTACACCTTTTACATAAAACTTATGTATTAAAGTTTATATAAAAACCTCAGCGATCACAAATCCTTTATAAATCCCTAAAATTCCAAGGTGTTGTATAGTTTTCCTCTTGTGTTTCGTCAAATCGTTTATTCTAGCATATTTTCTTATTCTAGGGTAATCCGTCAAGATTCTCCGCATTACCAATCAACTCGCTTAAACGAATTCATGTTACCGCCCTATCATTCATGTGAGTATTCGTAGTTTCGTATGCATTTTTGTTACTTTATACTTTTGGGTGTAGTATGTATACCTATTACCAAATTTAAGTTTTATATTAAAATTTGTTACAATTTTCAATACAATTCAATCTCATGTCCTTATGTGTCATATTCATGCTTTATGATATGCTACACATTTATGTGTTCGTTGTGCATATGTGGTGTTGTTGGGAACGTCAATTATCAAATGTCAAATGTCAATTTACCCTAGTTATTTCGTTTTACACCAAAGAAAATGGGCCCTCAATTATTTGTACGCAATATTATATACGTTTGGAGTGTGCACTTATGACATGTGAATTTTACACCTTTATCTCTATACACATATTTCGAAACTAATGATTACTCACCAACATTTTTAGTTGACATTATTTTTATGCATACTATATTTGTTAACATTTTATGTTTGATCGAGATTGAAGACACTAGTAGACCTTCAGGCTATTTAAATAAAAAGAATCGTTTGTTTATTTGTATTTTTATTTCAAAACAGTTGTGTATTTGTTACAAAAATTTGAATTCATATAACTGATTATTGTCTCATTTATTAGTGTCAAGTGTGCTTTGAACACGTCACGCCCCGACGTAATTCCGTCATCGATTAGGGTGTGATATGAACCTTGTCATTCGTTCACGTGATTTGGTTAAAAAGACTCCATGTAAATATAGGTCACAAACCAAGTGATTTCTAGACCACTTTTTTTACTTGTTTTGGGTTGGTATGCATGCTGGTATGGGAAGGTTTATGGGTTGTACGCTTACCTAAACATACTTATGTTTTTAAGTATATTGTGATAAGTATGTTGTGATAAGTTAATGCATGGTTTAGATCTATTTTGACCTATGTGGTTGTATGCAGGGTATTAACTTCCCTTTCGTGGTGAATGTAACTATGATGATGAGGGTCAATGCCTTTGTGGCATTGTTGGCAATTGTGCAATTGTGTAATGTTTAATGATGACGGTCATTCGTATGGACATGTGATATGTAATATGGGTATATTTAGGCAAGTAAGTCTTTTGACTTATAACGTAAAGTATGGTAAGATGAAAATGTTTTGCGCTCTATATAGTACGTACATGCTATTAATTTATTTAATGATTGTTATGTATGTATGAAAGTTTAAACGTTGGAACTCAATTAATGAAACTACATTTTAATATGCACATGAGGTTAGAAGATGATGATGTTTGAGGCCAAGGTTGGCACTGAGACAGAGCTACCGGCTATGATTGTCATCTTGACAGGGGCGAGCCCACATAGAGTGGGTCGGGGTCCACGGATCCCAATCTTTTTAAAATTTAGTAGATATGATATATTAAATTTTCTAAAGACCCTTAAGGGTAATTAGTTGGACCCGATTGTGTTAAGAGTAAGGTTAGTATAGTGGTAAATCTCCTTGCTTACCAACAAAGAGGTCATATGTTTCTATTCTAGCCTTATTGCACTCGTTTTTTAGTTATTTGTTATTTTTTACTTTTTAGTTTAAATGAAAACACTAGGGTTCTCTAAACATATTTCTTTAAATAAGTAACACGAATAGGTGAACAGATGGACACTGGATTGGCCGCTTGTTTTGTTGAGCCAAATTTTAAAATTATTTTTGAGAAGTTTTAAGATGTTTTTATAGCAAATTTTTTCACACATCAATACTTTTAGAGAAAGTTATATGGACAGTAAGAGTGGTTTAATTTGTATTTTATTTTCATTTAATTTATATTTTGTAAAAGCATGATGTGTTGTTCGTAGCTGATCGAAGAGGCTAGAGGTAGCTTAGTCATTAGGCTATTATCTAAAATGGCCCATTCGCTATAGATTGTGTAGCGAATGGGGTCCATTCGTTAGATTACTAGGCTATGAATTGTATAGCGAATGGGGTCTATCAATCAAAATGGGGTTGTGCCTATAAATAGGATGATCCTATTCAAACGAGAAGGGATATCCGAGCTTAATTTATCAAGTGTCGTTACCATGCCGGATTCTCTCCATAACTTATCCACCATAATGTATTCACCATTAACTTATCTGTAATGTATTCGTTCCTAAACATATTCGTCTCGTGCTAACGTATTGATGTATCGAGTTAGCGGCTAGATCTTGGCTCGTAGGATTAACGTATTAACAAGTGGTATCAGAGCAGATGGTTTCTCTTGATACGTCAATTCATTGATTAAATCTTATCAGAATCTTCTTGTTTGTTCGTGTTCTTCAAGCAAACTTACTGTGAGATCAGATTTGGTGTTAATTTATGGTTGAATGATGGAATTGAAGGCTGATTCGTGTTCATCAGTTGAATTCGCATCTTCGTAATGTATTTTGATGATGAAATATGGTGAATTGAAGAATGTTCATCTATTGTTTGATCAAATTGATGATGATTCAGTGGATCTTAATTTAAATTAATGATATATTCATGATCGTGATGGCAATCCGAACATTCATGTTGAATTTGGTGATTTATTATGATGATTTGATGAATCTGCCATGGATGAAGCTCGAGATGCAAATTCCGGTGAGATAACTGAATTTCTCGGCGATCTAACTAGATTTTTCAGCAATTCACGCTTTTCCAGTGAACAATAACAGATTTAACAACCCATTCGTTAAATTACTGTTCCCATTCGTCATGAATTTTAACGAATGAGGTCATTCGTTAATGAGATTAACGAACGTGTTTAAGTTATTGGGTCTAACGAATGTGGACTCATTTATTATCAGATCAAACGAATGTTTGCTCATTCGTTATTGGATCAAGCGAATGTGACTATTTTAACGAATGAGGGTGTTAATTTATAACGCATGTGGTTTCCATTCATTCAATGTGTAACGAATGTGAACTGGTTAATATATAAGCTCACTCGTTAATGGGTTTAACGAATGAGGGTTGTTAACGTATGTGAATATGTGTAGCGAATGAGGACCATTCTTAACGTATGAAGGACATTCGCCAATGGGTATAACGAATGTGGATTGATTAACGTATGAGACTTCATTCGTGTAACTGTTCTAACGAATGTTGAGGGTTATTTATAACGAATGTGACTCATTCGTTCAGTTGTAACAAATGAGAGATTATTTAACGAATGTGATCAGTTAAAGTAAGTGGATAACGAATGAAAGTTCGTTCATTGGAGGTCATTCGTTATTGTTAATGTAAATATATATATATATATATATATTAGAAAATTTTTCTTAGACGAGATTTTTCTGGAATATTCCTAATGTACTGGGAAACCTTCTTGCAAATTTTGACAACATATTTTCCGGCCGACTTTTCACTCGTATCTACTAGCCGAGGGGGAGACCACATTTAATTTAAAGAGTAGTTTATTGGATAGTTTTGATGATTTGTTCAAGACCTTGCCGAATTTGTTAAGAAGAGGGGGAGATAAGAATTTCATATGAGTTTATTTGGCTTGTATCTTCCTATGTTTGCAAGGATTTCTTGAAAAAATAGTGCAATTCGGATGGTAATTCATGATTGATACGTTTGATTGAGGTCAAGACTGCAATTGTTCTTTGATTGTTGATTGATTTTTTCGAGATTGAAGCCTGACTATGTGGGATACGAGTGTCTGTCTGTTTACTTCTTTCTAAGAGACTTTGATCCTGACAATGTTGGCTACGAGTATTCGGCGGATTACTTCTGTTGAGGGGGGCAATTCTTGAACGAGTTGATTTTGTTGAAGAATGCAATACGAGTCTTGTCATTGGATTGAAGAATATGATCATTCGGGGTTGATTAATAAAGGTTGGAACTCTGCATCATATGCCCAAAACATTAGTACATCTAAGTGAATGGGATGTAAATGAGCTTCAAAGAGTTAATTTGGTTTAAGCGTTATCAAGAGAGGGAAAACCGAAGTGAAAGATGTTGAATGATTGGGTTGTTCATGAAGACGTGTGACGAGGTCAAATGTAAGGATATGTTTTGCTTTACCGGTGCTGATGGATAGCTAATGACTTGCAGCTGGTTGTTGAAAGATTGAACTATATCATATGCCAGTAGATGATCGAGATGATCACATGGAGTTGCTTGCTTTGAGGCGGAGATCTGATACGAGAAGTTTCGAGTTATTGGTTTTCATAAAGAGACTAAAGATTTTTCTATCTGCACAAGCCCGATAATCATCGGTCAAGGGGGAATTTTGACTGATGATTTGCAGTTTAAAGTGTTCAAAGTAAAAGCATTCGACAGCTACGGAAAAGAGGGAGTGTGTAAGTGCATGATTTGTTGACAGTAGCTGATCGAAGAGGCTAGGGGTAGTTTAGTCACTAAGCTATTATGTAAAATGGCTCATTCTCTATGGATTGTATAGCGTATGGGGTCCATTCGTTAGATTACTAGGTCATTCGTTAAAGTACGAGCTCATACGTTAACGAATGGAGGCTTATTCGTTAATGTATTACCCATTCGCTAAGGATGTTTAGCAAATGGGAAGCCGCCATTCGTTAATGGGATCACCCAATTCGTTAGAGATGTTAACGAATGGGACTGTATACAAATAGATTGATCCTATTCAAAAGAGAAGGGAGACCCGAGCTTAATTTATTAAGTGTCGTTACCATGCCAGATTCTCTCTATAACTTATCCACAATAATGTATTCACCATTAACTTATTAGTAATGTATTCGTTCCTTATCGTATTCGTCTCGTGTTAACGTACTGATGTATCGTGTTAGCAGCTAGATCTTGGCTTGTAGTTTTAACGTACTCTCATATTTTTTCTCACTGTTTCTCACCTAAACATGTTTTTTTCCAACTTTAGATGGTCGTTAATACTCTTAAGTTAACCAATTTATTATTATGTTCTTCCTGACGCGACCTGAACAATGACCGACCTTAAAATCCTAATATTTGGTTGTGAACAATCTGAACACCAAAAACATGAGACCCTTTGGAAAAAGATTATGAATCCACCATTGCATTCTGACCATGTTTATGTTTTCTTGTTATGAGATGTTAAGACAAACTTGCTTTTCTTATGTAAGAATGAGGTACCTACGAGTACGGATGATGTTTTGTTTTCCGTTGCATGTTAAAAATTATTTGTGTTGAAGAACTATAATGCATATGTAAACCCAACCGTTGAGACACTCTGGCTTCAGGTTGTTTCAATAGTTTATAAATAAATTTACAACAATATATATATATATATATAAATAAACATGTCGCAACGTTATATAAAAAATGTATTTAATTAATTATAAACAGCTCAAAAATATATATAAAGAAATAAAGAAAACCCAAGAAAAACTAAACCTGTGGTAAAAAAAATGAAAAGAAAATAGATGGAAGATAGCTTAATTTTTAAATATAATAAAAGTATGTTGACATTTTTTTATTTATATTGCTAATAGTATTCTCACAATCTTTATAAACGGATTTAAAGTAGTGTCAATTTTCTGATTAAAAAGATAAGTAGTGTCAATTTTAATAAATAGTTTTCAGAAAGTTTGTTCGAAGTCATAAAAGTGATTTTGAAAAACAGTTTAAAACTTATATATCCAGATAGATTATGGAGCCAAATTTCAAAAATTATTTAATAAATGACGGAATAAAACAACCAAATGTTTGAAAGCGAACGTTAATGCGTGTTATAAATGTATAGAGAAAAGGAATTAAAGCAGAAAAAATGAGGCTTGAAACTTGTGTGCGCGCACGTGTGAGTTTGGGTTAGGGATGAGCTTTTTTTCCTAAATACATGTACGGTTGTACCCGTACCTGTTGAGTACCCGTACGTGTACCTATACGTGTCTATTGGGTATGGGTACGCAAATTTACTGATTATAGGTACAGGTACTTTCGGGTACGGTTGCGAGTACAAGTACGGGTATTACGGGTACTGGTACCCGTTTAGAATATGTAGGGTTTTTATTATATTTTCAACACTTATGACTTAACTTTCAAGCAAGATTTTCAAAACATAATATATATTAGTTGAATAAGTTTATTCTCAATTTATATGTGTATATTCATATATTGTGTATTCGTATATTTTTATTTCATGTATGTGTAATCATGTATATAGTTAAATAACATGTATTAACTTTCTCTCTTGTTTTTATATAGAAATTGAGAAGTAATAAACTAAAAAAAAGAAAAGGAAATGAATTTTATATTATGGCTGATTTGTTTCATTTTTAGTTTTGGTATTATGTTTTGGTTGCGGTATTACGGTTCTGGTATTATAGATAATTGATTGTCGGTATCGTACCGTTACCGATACCTAGTTTAGTGGAGTTTTTTTTTAAAAAGAACAAAATGGTACCAAAACGAGTACCGTACCCAAAGTACATGTACCCGTACCCGTACCCGTACCCGTACACGTACCTTATAATTCGGGTACGGGTATGGGTACCAAGATTTACTGATTTTAGGTACAAGTACGGTATAGGTGCGGGTACGATCCCGATCTCATCCCTAGTTTGAGTTACAAAAATTTTGTATTCAAAGTGTCTTTTTTTAGTTATTTTTTTTCAATGTAAACATAAATATGATTTTTCTTATATTTCTAAAAAAAAAGAAAATAAGATTTTATGGATTATGACAATATGTAGATTGTCATGAGTGGAGGTGAAAAAAAAACCTCAAACTCGGAACCAGTTTTTTAATACCCGGGCTTTTAATATCTAAACTCGTACCCTACTATATCCATAGGGTACGGATAGAGTATTCATTTCAATACCGAAACCCGTACCCGAACTCGTATCGGGCCCAATTTGTACCGAGTAATACCCGAAAACCGGAACCGTTTCCATACCTGGAACCGGTTTTTGCAAATACTCGATCTATATCTGAAATTACCCAAAAAATACCTGAAAATATTCAAAAATACCCCTATAAAGCGCAAGTCCTTAAAATCCAATACATACCCAGGAAAAAGCCCGAAAAAACTAGGGTATTCAAATACCCGGTTTTAGAATACCCCACACTATACCCGACCCGAACCCGATACATAAGGTATGGTTTTTAGAGAAAATATCCGGACCCGAACCCGACCTGGGTATTGTCAATACCCGGTCATACCCGAACCCGGATATTTAAAAAAATCCAATTTGTACCCCTCTAGTCATGGACATGGTATTCATGAGAAATAGATAAGTGGAGGAAAGCAGAAGTCAATGGGGGCCTTATAATGGTTTTGTCAACTGTTTGAACTAATCCACGGATAGGCCCATTATAGAAAAAAATCAACATGAATGATAAGGGCCCAACCCTACAAACCTAAAAGTTGATAACAACATGAAGACAACACAAACCAAAAAACGTGCCATAAATAAACCAGAATACGACCCATTTATTCCACAGCTTTTTATTACATGTCTACATACGGTTTTAATAGTCTAAACTTATAATATTGCAATAGTAAAATTGAAATGTGTCTTAAAAGTTATGTTAAATTATAAAACTCGATTTAAATTCATCTTTTAACTTCTATATTTGGTAACAAAAAGAAAACAAGCATTGATAATTTGATACATTGCGCATTTAGAAAATTAAATAGTAAACGGTTCAGCCTGCAAACTTGCTAGCGTGACCCGAGTCTGCATGTGTACCTAAACATTTCGCATGTTCGACGCGCGCTAAACTGACTCGAATCCGTTTAGACTAAACACAAAACTGTAAATTTTTTGTTAAGACTTATAAAAATATATAGTGTGTGCCATTGTAATGAATTTCATAATCTATAGAAATGTTCTAAAATTTTTTCAATTTTAATAAATGGTTTCAGAAAAGTTTTTCCGTCCATATACTTATTATAATTAAGTCATAAAGCTTTATAAATCTTGATAAATTATGGAATCAAATTTCAGTAGTCATTTAATGAATCACGAAGGTGTAATGTTGGTTTAGCAACTTGCTATTCTAGATTGTTTAGTCTCATCTATAAAAATTAGTGGAGAGAAACACATTTAATGAGTCACTAAATAAAACAAACGCCGGAGAATTTTAAGGTGTTCGAGAAAAATACATTATTACACGTTTAATGAGTTTTACAAATTAATGAGAAAAATAAATAGATTAAAAAAAACATAAAACATAAAAACACAAGAAGACATAGAATTGCGTTTGGTGTGTGTGGGGTGGGTGGGTGGGTTGGGGTTGGTGTTAGCAACATGCCTTGTTTTGGTTTTTAAATCATAGTTTAGTGATTTGTGTGTGTGTGAGAGAGAGGGGGCGGGGGAGAAATTGATGGAGAGAGAGAGAGAACTCAGAAGGTGATGGTCACCTGGTCGATACTATTCATGTAGCCCGTCACTTTTAAGGCAGTTGGGGCACGTCGTAGCTACCCCTTCTGGGTACTTCCATATATGCGAGTACACTGTCGTCGCTCTTGTGAATACCTCGTGAAAGATGGGCACGCGGGTATTGCAACCTATTGAAACATAGTCGTTGTTGAAAGATAACAAAGTCATTGACATTAAAAAAAGGAAAATTGGTTTTAAATAATCCCAACTATGGCCTATTGGTAAATATCCATCCCAACTTTACACTTGTCTGATGGCGGTCCCAACTAAGGGACATTTGCTTTTAACAAGCCGCGACTAATGGATGTTAACTCCGTTAGTCTTTGTCTGACGTGGCCATCCCAGTTGGCAAAAACTTGATTACGTGGAACGCGACGTGGTGGCTGACTCTGTATTAGCAGACCAGTCATAATAATAATAATAATAACTCCCCCACCCATTTCTTTCCCACAACCCAACCACCATCGTCTTCCTTCATACCACCACCCATCAACCACCACCATCGCTTCCACATGCGATTAATTGTGAGCCGAGCAGATTTGGAGGAGTGTACCAAGCGTCGGGGCTAAGGTTTTGCCGAGCAAATCTGGAGAGGTAGGTTTGATATAAATTAGGGCTTTTTGGTAAGGAATTGAATATGGGATTTTTTGATTTTATAATTGACTGATTGACGAGAAGGTGGTGGTGGTGCTATGGTTTGGTGGCGGCAGGTGGTGGTGGTGGGTAAATTGCAGGGGAGAGAGAGAGAGAGAGAGAGAGTTCTGTCCTAATATGGTGGTGGTGGTGTGTTTAGAGCGGATCTGGGTTTTGTGAACTCTGGCAAGATTAGGGCAGAAATCCGGCAAGTTGGGGGGGGGGGGTCAGAGAAGATGGCCAGTTGCAGGTGGTGGGTTCCAGTGGTGGTTGTTGTGGATGGGCATGGTGGTGGTAGGGGTTCCGGCGATGGTTGCAGGGGTGGTGGACTGGTGGTGTTGTGGTGGTTGTGGGTTGTAAGGAGTATTATGTTGAAGATTGTGATGATAACATATACCTTATACACAGTCATCCGCCACGTAGACGTTCCACGTAATCTGATATTTGACAGCTGGGATGGCCACATCAGAAAAAGACTACGAAGTTAACATTCGTTAGTCGCGGCCCGTTAAAAACAAATGCACAAGTAGTTGGTACTGTTAGCAGACAAGTGTAAAGTTGGGATGGATATTTACCAATAGGCCATAATTTGAATTATTTAAAACCATTTTTCCTTAAAAAAATTTATTTTAGCTACATAAATAATCCACGTTTTTTTTTCTATATAATAAATCCTTTTAGCAACCCATAAACGGCACCAACATCAATAGATAAGCCTACCACATTGATGAGACCACCAATCAAATTTGAAGATGCTTAATAATGAAAACGGGATGGCTAGTTGGCCACCTCAATAAAAACTAGATAAAGATAGTTGCAAATTTTGATAGATACTTGCATTCTTGACCCCGGCTTCCACTCATATTCTCCACTTTAAAGCCCTCCACCAATGTACATACGACCCGACCAAAGAAAAGCTCTTAAGACAATTTCCTTGAGAACCAAAATATCAATGTTGCAAAATGGTTCTTTTCTTTGCAAAAGATAAAACTTGAGATGGATGTATATCTAGTACTGAGAACCCGCTCTGAGGTCCGAAAAATTCATAAAACAAACAAAACCAATGCACCCCAAGGTGAAGTACCCTACCCCCACCTAAAGACCCCAAAGGGCTGCAAAAATCCGTCAATTAACTCCAGATTTTTAAAACGGATATAAGACGCTGAAAAGTAATTGATGTAAAACATGCAGTCATTATCAAAATCCCGAAATACACCCAAATCTCTCATGTATATATATCCATTGTCTGGCTTAGAACCCGGGACCTTTCGCTAAAGGACAAAAACCTCTACAAAGTGAACTAACATCACATATCGAAGTTACTACTGTAACTCGGGATTGCCTTTAGAAAAGCATTCTCTTGGTTTCATATAAATAAAAACAACGTTTAGCTTCATTTTATTTTATTTACAAAATTAAAATAATAATATGTTATCCCTAAATTAATTGCTAGTATAGAGTATTCACAATATGTTCTCTATGTGAGTGTGTAATCTATTTTTTTTTAGTGAGGTTGTAAATAGTTATGGATGGAGGAGAAGAAAAATGTAACTGTTCATGAGTAAATTTAGTGAAACACTATTCAAACTCTATAATTTTTTAATATTTGTTAAAAGTAATTATGGAAGAAGTTGAAAAAATATAATGGAAAAGGTATAAGAACGTATTACTTAATAAAAAAGAGAGAAATATAACGATTTTTGACGTAATTATTATGAAAATAAAGATACTGAAGCTACTAGGAATACCATGTTAGGATGATTTACTTTTTAAAGGTTAAAATTTGAACTTCATGTATGAACATTCCGTACATGTTTTTATTATTATTATTATTATTATTATTATTATTATTATAATAACCTAAAAGCTCCTCTCAAAGTTAACATTAAGATACCTTCCATCCAAAAAGTTGGTTTAGTGGTAAGAGGCTTGCTCTTTCTTAATGGAGACGTATTTTCAATTCTTATTTGGGTCAGTTTAAAGGAAATATGGGTGAATAGACAAATCAGGGCTTTAATCCCGGGTTCGAACCCGACAGGGAGCAAGGGTTTAAGGATTCCATCCGGTTCCCGCACATTATGGGGTATGGTCTCACGGAGGTCGAGAAATCAACCTTGAACATAATCCCCTAAGAGTAGATTTACACTTGAGATTTTTTATCGTAATAAAACATTATGATCCCTTCCATTTTAATAAATTTTATTATGTATATCCAACAATTTCTCAAATGTTATTTTTCTTTTTACTATTATTGGGCCAATTATAAGTTGACAAGTGTTCCATTCATAAGTTTTTCTTTTTCTTTTATTAACTTTAGAATACGATATATTAACAAAATTCTAAATATATCGTTCTAACGTGCTTATTCTAATATATATATTGATGTAAATTTCGCTTTTGTTAATGCACAAATTATCTAAGCATCTGCTATGTACAAGTAGTTAAAGTTGTACACATATTTGACCTCAATTTTTCAATAGTTCAACGCCCTCACCGTGACATAATAAGTGGGATTATGCAAAGGTTTTACCAACATTTTTTTTGTGCTAGCGATTTGATGTTAAACGTGCCGCAACATGTGCAACACGCACGTGTTATTTATGTTTAAAATTAGTATAAACGTGTTGGGTGTGAACCTAAAATTAAAACATGGGTCCACTAATTAAGGGGTGCCATATTTTTGTCATTGAAACTCTTAGATCATTCTCATTTAACCCATCAAATTTTGTGAGAGGAGTTTTATAACTTAAAGAGTGGTTTAGGGTGATGTGAGCGGAAGATAGAGAAAATGAAGTGGTTTTTTTTTATATTTGAAAAGTTTCTGTAGCACCTGTAATTTTTTTAATTTTTGTTGAAAGTGGTAGTGAGTGAAAGAGAGAGAAAATATATGAAAGTATTATTTAATTGAAAATGGGAGAGAAAATATAGTAATTTTTAGTGTAGTTTTATATTTAAAAATAAGGGACTGGATGCGAATGCTCTTAAATAGGTTAGACTTACAAAATCAGCAAACTGAATGTGCAAATTATCATCCAGAAAAGAAGAGAAAATTCGGGACATTACTTATTAACCTAGAACTTATATATTGTGAGTTGTTTCTAAGTTTTAGATGAAATATGGTCGTAATATGAGGAATTTTTTTTCAAATTAGGAAATTTGATGTAGTGGAAATGGTTTTTATGAGAGAGAAAAAGTGATAGTAGTTTTTAGGGACTATCATTTGAAATGATGGATCCTTGATTAAATATAGGGGTTGTCAGTTTTTGTTGAGTGGGTTGGACAAATAGCTGATGTTTCGCCATTTGAAATGGAGGATATGATACATTTTTGGTGTGATCCGCCTTTGAAATGGCGGATATCCAGACGGCACTTGATATTTCAAATGGCAAGTGTGAACAATACCGGCCAGATTTGACCTTTGATTTAGCAACTCCTAATATACATTTTCTTTTTATATATTGTATTAATCTGTTTACTTATATTTTATTTTTTTTGAAAAGACTAATAATTAGTATTATTTATAAAATAATATAATCAACTATTAAAAATTAATTAGTATTATTAAAAATACTAATTTTTTTTAACTTCTATTTATTTTACTGTCACACCCGGCCCATGGGAGCTAGTCGTGGCCAACTGGTATCAACTATGAGCAGCGGAAAATAAATAAATTTAAAGGAAATTCATAACATGCTAAGAGTTTGCAAATTCAAAGGTATACGTATAACTAAAGCAAACGGGTCAACCATAACCCTTAAATTCTCTTAGGTGCATAACACCATTAATTAGTTTGGGATGTCATCTAACGATTACATATTTATTTATCAAGTAGTCTTCCATGACTACATTACTTTATTCTTGAGAGCAAGGCTTCTACGGTTCACTAAGTCGACTAGGGCATAACCTGATTCCTCTCCCCAATGGCTAAGTTACCTGAAAAGTACATACTAAAATACATCAGCATAATGTTGGTGAGCTCGCGAGTTTAAGACACATGATAATAAAGTTGACAAATCATGGTATATCACATATCAAGTCCACAATCAAACCCACAACTAACACAAGTGTCCCCAACTCATAGTTGAAGTTATAGCGTCCTGGACTATCGCCCTGCTTAAATAAATAATCAAACAAGGAGGCCATATGTCGCAACAATCCGCATATCTCAGTGTGGTTTACCCAATATAGGGTCCCGGTGCGTGGGGGTCTCCCAAATAGTACTACCCATATAAGTCGTCGGAATAATGATTGTGTAAAAGTTGGGACAAAACTTTAGCTGTAAAACATCACAAGAATTCCATACCATATAAAAAGTTTAGGAGTATGTACTAGTTCCCAAAAATTTAAGTAAAAAGGGACTGCACGCGAGACTCACCAAATGCTCCAAGTAATTCAACGACCGACTTCCCGAAAGTGGTGGTTCCTAAGGTAAATAATGAATTATAAATACTTAATTCAACTAGTTTCAACCATAACAAAGGTTCAATGGTGAAATGGGTATTTAATTCTAAGCGTTGGCCTAAGTGTTAAGTTCCCGGTGGATGAAGTTTCCTTTTATGGAAAATTTACACTTATACGTTATATAGTGTTTATGATGTGTGTTCAAGTATTTAGTTTAACTTCTGAATGTGTTAGTTACCTTGATTTACTTGATCTGGTTTTAGTAAGGTTTCTATATTTAGAAAGTTCGAGCCTTAGGTTCGGTTGCAGGTTACCGTATGGCCATAAAAACTATATAACTTATTCATATGAGTAACATAATAACTTTGGGTTGGAAACATCATACCTCGGGTTTCCAAAACTTAACAATACCGGTTGCCACCGGTGTTGTCGGTTTTTGACGATAAGCCTTAAAATATAGTTTGCATAAACAACTTCCCTTGTAATTAAAACTCCTAATTTTCCAGAAATAAAAAGTATGCAAAAACATATTATTTCCAGGTCTGAGAATTCAACGAGTTTGGTGTTGTAAGGGCTCAGTTCCCGTACTTTTGCTTAGCGTTTGTTTTGGTGAAAACTGGGTTAAAGACTTGGTTATTTTTGGAAAATGAGTAAACACTAAAATTATGTCTTTATTAATGTATAGTTACTGTAAAAATTCATAATGTTCACATCTTTGTATTTTTTAAACTGCATGTTTGGTTTATGTTCGTTCGCCGCAACTAACGTTTAATGCCAAATCTTGACCAAAGAGGTGTTATTTTTCCATAAAATGTTTTATACATTTTATATAATATTTTTAACAAAATTTTCTGAAAAAATGTGAATCCTACTTCTTTTAAGCGTTTTAGTCTTAAAAACCGGCACGTTCGGTTTTAAACGAAACAACACTCTAAAGCTTGTAAACGGGCCCGCTTTGTAAATCCATTTTCCCTTGAACATTCCAAAGCTTATTTTTTCCTATTAGACACTATAATCTTTTGTTTTAAAAGCTCAGTTTTATATTTTTTCAAAAGTTACGGTTTAACATGATTCTTTGTTCCAAAAATACCTTTTTTTTTATCAAAAATCCTCTTTTGGTCATCAAATCTCTTAAGACCAGTTATGATACATAAAACTAAGTTGTTTTTACATTCCTTGGGTTTAAAAACCATACACTTGGCTACATTAATGCTAAAAGACCCGGTTGGCTTCTAGTTTGGTTTTTAAGGCGAGGTTTCACGAAAACAGTTTCGGGTCAGATTGTTATTTTCCAATATATCATTTTTAGAGCTGTACAAAAATGTTATTATCTCATTTAGGTTTACGGGCTTATTTCTAAGTTAAATGAGTTACAAAATGCGAGTTTTAAAAGGTTTTTAACGCACAGTTTCTTATTAGTTTTAGGGGTTGGTTCTTTTCCAGGTTTAAGGATCAAATAAAATACTTTTAACTTCTGAAACTCATGCTATCAGTCCAGAAGTTAACATAGTCGCTTATTTGTTCGGTTTACGAACTAGTTCGTCCTTAAACGAGTTACCGAATGGTCATTAATTTGGCCACGATTTTGGGGCTGCAAGACATGTGATTCTTAAGTTCTAAACCAGTATTATTTATATGTTTATTAACAAATGTTGAGATATTTTTAAGCAAAGCTATTTACTTATTCGTTTACAGGTTTAACATGCAGGTTTAACATGGAGTCAATGTACTTGTAAGTTATTTGTTGTTAAATTAAATAAATAGATATTGTCACCTTAGCTGTGAACGAAAGCCCGTGCCCGACATTTCCGTCTTGGGTTGGGGTGTGATAGACAAAGCTTAAAATAATATGCACACAGAAACGAATATGGGCTGTGGTACCTGTGCACGTTAGGGCTTCACGAGCAGCCTGATTCCTTGCTTCCAAATTTTTGGATGTTCCTTGGCTGGTTCGAATGTTCTAGAAAGAGCCGAGTTTTGGGTGTTTTTGTAAGTGTGAGTATTGGTTTACCTTAGATGGAGATACAAGGAAGTTTTTTATAGCAGATATTTCTTGAATACTGTAGACATGCTGGAATGTGAATAGGGGCAGGGGTGGTCGATGGATTTAATTGGGTTGCAGAGATTTGTTTTTTATTTTGGAATTATAATAAATCATATATTATATTTTGATATTTTTATAATTTTAAATTATTAGTTTTTTATTAAAGTAAAGGAATGTTTTTATTTTTATAAAAACACAGGTTATGGTGATTTTAGATATATATATAATGTGTCTCAAATCTCATGTTCCGGTTTTTGTTTTGTTTGTTTCGGAACAGACATAATATAGAATGTCGTTTAGTGTTTTCGTTATATATCTTGGATACCCATTAAGATTAAATAATTGTTGTAATGTTTCTTACAGTTTTCGAGTTATCAGGATTGGGGGTTCGTTTGGGTTAAATGATGTAACATCCCGAATTTCGTAACGATAAATAAAAGAGGCCTATGATTTAAAAACGAGTGTTAATATTTAATTAATATTAAATATAGAAAGAATCATGGACCTGGGTAATTACATGGATTAAGATGGTGGGATGGGCCTTAGGTCTATGGGCTTTAAGGGACATAAATACCCCTTAAACCATCCTAAAACCCTAACTTCCCATTCCATCTTTTCATAATCCCTACACACACCCAAAACACACACACAACCCGAACCAAGATCCGGAGACGAGAACCCAAGCTTGTTGGTGCTAGATCGTCGTGACGGACCAAAGCAACATCAAAGACCAGCTCGTGTTCTTAGTTCGAATCGTTTACGGTACGTTTATATCGAGAACTTGTTCGTTTATGTTCGGATTTAGTCTAGAAATCATAGATCTGTTTTAGTCTGGTAAAAAAAACGAATCCAACGAGGCTAAACTTACTGAAATTGATTACAGATTGATAGGTTAATCGTTACTATGAAAAACCCGTATGTATATACATAAATCGCACCCTGTAAACCCGATGTTTTGAATGATTGAATGGTTAGGGTTTGTAGGCGCTGCTTAGACGATTCCGTTGATACCTAAATCGAGTTATTTGGTTAAGAAACGAAGATGATTATGGGGATTAAGAACGAACAGTAGCTGCAGCTGGACAACTTCGCTGCAGCTAAGTTCGCCTGATGATAACTTTGCTGGTTGTGAAGTTCGCCAGCTGACTAAGTTCGCCAAGTTAACTTCGCTGAACGATAAGTTTGTCTAAAAGCTAAGTTCGCCTGATGATAACTTTGCTGGTTGTCAAGTTCGCCAGCTGACTAAGTTCGCCAAGTTAACTTCGCTGAACGATAAGTTCATCTAAAAGCTAAGTTCGCCTGATGATAACTTCGCTGGTTGTCAAGTTCGCCAGCTGACTAAGTTCGCCAAGTTAACTTCGCTGAACGATAAGTTCGTCTAAAAGCTAAGTTCGCCTGATGATAACTTCGCTGGTTGTCAAGTTTGCCAGCTGACTAAGTTCACCAAGTTAACTTCGCTGAACGATAAGTTCGTCTAAATGCTAAGTTCGCTAAATGCTAACTTCGCTTAATGATAAGCTCGCTTAAGTTAAGTTCTCTTAAGTTAAGTTCGCTTAAGTTAAGTTCGCTTAACATGTATGCTGGCTTACATTTATGACCGCTTGCGAATACAGGAGAGTTAAAATAATAACTTAAAATCCTATTGAAAAATGTGTTAAGACAGCTTAACCCCAGCCAGGGGCTCTGCCCCTTGAACCCTGCTAGGGGATGCGCCCCTAGAACCCTGCTGTCAGGGGCGCTGCCCACGAACCCCCGTTCGTTGAGGGTTGTAAATAGACTAGAAAGACGATATGAGTAGTGATAGTTAATTGATACGTGTAATTGTTATACAGTTAGTCGTGCACTACTCAAGAAAGAAGTAACCATTAACGGAAGAAGTAACCGGGTTCAGGTGAGTTTCTAGCCCCATTCCTTGTTATGTTTTCGGGGCTATGTGCATACTCGATGTGTTGTTAATACACTCATCCTAAGTGATAAGTGTATGCCATATGTGATATATGTTATAGATATGAATGATTGCTTTTCGGTACGCGAACGATCTTCGGATATTACGCGTATTGTCAGGTTATAAATAAAGGTATGAATATTATATATGGAAGATGTATGAACATTACAAATGAACACTTGTCGGGGCGTGAACGATCTCCGGATATTGCACGTATCGACAAGGGGTATGACTGTTAAGTGAAAATTATGTGAAGAACGCCTAGAGTGTTCTTATGCTACAATGTAATTATAGTATATGTGAAGTATGTGTGTACAGGTACAGAAATGGTATTTGAGTTCTACGTCCGACGTATTAAGTTAGGATAGCGAATCCCTCTAACTTCTGTTGGACCTAGACTTGGCAGGGGATGGCGTAGTTAAGGACTGCGGGCCTTATACGTGATGTAGATGATAGATGTAAACGTAGATAGGGACGGTGGACCTTATACGTGTTATAGGAGATAGACGCCAACGTAGATTAGGACTGCGGACCTTATACGTATTATAGATAGGCGTCAGCACAGGAAAGGACTGTGGACCTTATACGTGCTATACTTGTGTTCTGGTAGCATAGGGGAAGACTGCGGACTTCGCACGTGTTATGGGTTAGGTTGCAACATAGGGAAGGACTGAGGACCTTGTATGTGTTGTCAATATAGGATGGTACAAGGAAGGACTGCGGACCTTGCACGTACCATAACTGGTGAACATAGGTAAGGACTGCGGACCTTTTACGTGTTCACGATCTTGAGTACAGGTATAGACGGCGGACTATGAACGTACTCTCGGTAGACTGAGGTTAGTGATTGTAGATATGTATGTATGTATGGTAGTAGGGTAACGGATTAAGTATGGATATGTATCTTCGGATATGTATGTATGTGTATGTATTGTATGGCGTCCGATTAACTAGAACTCACTCAGTGTAGCTGACTTTTAGTATGCACGCAAGTGAGTAGAATGAGACAGCTAGCTTGAGCGGGCATATGGTGGGCTAATAGGAGACTGGCATCTGAAGACTCAAGATGTTTTAATGTTAATTGACGTTTATTTTGAAAGACAAGAATGTTTAATTAAGGCAAGTTTTGGATTGCTGTAATGTTTTATGAAAGTTTTTATATTCCGCGAAAGTTTTAATTAACTCTGATTTGTAAGAACTGTGTTTATGAGTAAATCCGACGCTAAAGTAGGGCTACCGGGTTCGGGGCCTTACAAATGAGTTTCGGTTCATTTTGTTTCTATTTGGGCCAAGCCTATCGACAAACGGTTTCTTCGACCAACTCTATGTTCGGTATCTAACGATAAGTTCTTAAAAAAAATTAGCCCTGCATTTGGGGTTGTCACGGTCTCCCATGAGAAATTTCGCCCTCGAAATTTGCTTAAGGTGTGGTTCTCATACTACAGTAGTTCCATTCCTTAGCTAACTAACTAGCACGATGCTTATCATTTAACTTATCACACCATGTAAACACATAAAATGTATCACATTTGCAATTTACGAAAACAATTATCGTTTAGATATAGGGGCACAGATCAAACTTTTATGGATCGCGGTCATCTATCACACCTGCATCTTCGTTAATTTCACGTTGGTCTAAAAATAAATGCGGGTATTTTCGTTTTGCATCGTCTTCCATCTCCCATGTAAACTCGGTTCCGCTCTTCGAATTTTACCTAATTTTCACAATCGGGATTTATGTCTCCTAAGCTTATTTACTTGCCTATCTACCACTTCAAGTGGTTCTTCAACAAAGTTCAACTTCCCATCAAGTTTAATTTCCTCATGCGGTATGACTAATGATTCGTCGGCTATGCATTTTCTTAAATTGGACACGTGAAATGTGTCGTGGATATTACCCAATTCCAGTGGCAATCCAAACGATATGTCACAGTACCAATTCTTTATAACACCTCAAATAGTCCTATGTATCTTGGACTTTATTTACCTTTCTTTCCAAAACGGATAGCACCCTTCCATGGTGACACCTGATGTGCTAAAAACAGTCAATTAAATATCAACTAAATTAAACAAGTAATAAAAACTAGACCTAAGACTCAACTACACAAAACACCGGCAAGTGAACCGGTCAATTGTACTAAAGCTAAGTAAGTCCGAAATATCGAACCCACAGGACTCTATAAATAACGTTAATTAACTAATTAGACTCGACTTACGACACGAATATTTATTATTAATGTTTAAAGTGGGATTTTAAACTAATTTTAAACTAATATTAAACTAAGAAAGTAAATAAACAAGCAAACGAGAAACAAGCAATTAAACACAAGATCGAAACCAATAAGAGAAGGAATCTACCTAGGTAAAAATCCCATGTATCAACAAACATCAAGCAATGGACAAATAACATGATTATGGAAACTGATTTCTAAACATATTCATCTAACAAACCCTAAGGACCTTTGACTGAATCAAATGAAATCCCAAAGTACAATTATTAGATTATTAAGCAATCAGTATTATTGATTTCCGCAAAGTCATCAATTAGGGTTAATTAATAGTATCTAAAGCAAGCAATCTTACGAAATACAAAACTCTAGATAACTTGATAAGCTAACATGACATCATGAACATAGATCAACACAATAAGCAAGAATATTGTCACTACTATCCTAGCATGCAATTGACCAAGACACATGAACAACTCCTCACCTTACAGCTTTTGGAATTTAGCAAAACATTTAAAACCCTAACTAACTATCAACAAGCTTCTATGATCTAATGGGCCCATTTAATCACAATAATCAAAACACCAAGTAATGATTTAAACATAAACCCTAAATCTAAAGAACACAATCAAAAGATAAAAGATCTATGTGAAGCAATAGTTAATAATCAATCAAGATAATAAATACTTATACGCATCATGAAAACAAAACCAAGTCTTTACTATTAAATAACGAAATCCATAATCAAACAATTTTCCAAAGCAAGAATCAAGTCTCAAACATGTTCATCAAACCTAGGTAGACATGAAGTCTAGCCTAGCATCATAAAGTCTAAATCAAACAAAACAAATAATAATGAAAACATGGTGAAATAATGAAGAAAGATATATTAAAGGCGATAAAACCCGTATTCTTCGATCTTAAACGTCTAGCTCTTCACCGGATGATCTCTTGCCTTCAAAATCACCACAAGACTTATAAGATGGCTCCAAAAACTCTCTAATTCGGCTGGTGTCAGGTTCTCCTTAGGTTTTAAGTTAAAGATGTTTAAATAGTGATTAAGGCTTTAAAAACCCGTCCACACGTCAGAATCTTCTAATTGAGCAGCTGGATTAGTTTGAGGAATACACGAAAACTGACCAGGGGGCCTTTCTTCTAAACGGTGAGCAATGTCACCAACAGTCCTTTGAATATCGAGAATAGAAGATTGTTGGTTTTTGAAGAGTAAGTCATGCTCGGCGAACTTTTTCTGTGTTGCCTGATCTCTCTCCAAGATTAGCTTCATCATCTCTTCCAAACGCCCAATTCCACCGTTAGAATCCTGCACATTATTTTGAACATTAGTATTATTATCATTAAAATACTGACCTTGTCCTGATGCATAAGAATTTTGAAATCCGGGTGGTGCGCCTGACGGACGCCAGTTGGAAGTATTCTTATTCGGGTTTTTTAGGTGTTCCAATTCTGATTATTGTTGTTGTAATTGTTGGGAAACCTATTCTGACCAGCGACAAAATCGACCTGCTGATTCATCACCGGGCACTCCAACGTACCATGTCCACCTCTACAAAACACACACCTGTCCACCTTGGCCTTCAGCTCCTTAACCTCTCGAGTTAGTGATTCCAAAGCAGCAACCACACTAGTATCCAGATTAACCTGGTGTACACCTCGAGCGGATGAGGATGTACTGCTAACGGGAGTGGAATTCCCGCGATGTGGCACTTTGGCAAGGTCAGATTGAGCGAAGCTCTCAAACATCTCGTTACACTCGGTGACGTTCTTCCTCGCCAGTAAACTTCCTCATGCGGCTGTGTCGAACCGAACTTGGGTTTCGTAGTTCAGCCCGTTGTAAAATTTCTCCACGAGAGCCCATGGTGTGAGACCATTCTATGAGCATCGAGACAGCAAGTTCTGAAAATGCTCCCAAGCATGACAATATTGCTCATCCGGCTCCATGTGAAACGAGTGAATCTGATCGTGAAGAACAGCCGCTTTAGCCGGTGGGAAGTATCTCTTGATAAATGCAGAACATAGTGCTTCCCAAGTGGTGAACGTGCCAGGTGGCTGCGTTTCAAGCCAAGTAGCTGCTTTACCTGTAAGTGAAAAAGGAAAAAGATGTAAGAAAATTGCATCTTCAGTAGCACCTTGCAATTTAAAAGTTTTCAAAACGCGGTAAAGTCAGTTAATATGAGCCGACGCATCCTCGTCATCGTTCCCATGAAACTGATTAGTTTGAACGATGTTGTTCATGACGTATGACGGAATCTGCCACGAGTTGGGGTTGTCGATCTCGGGAACGACGATGCATGATTGGTTTCCGGTTAAGCCATCGAAGGCTTGAGCAGCAATTGTCCTATTGTCGGCCATTGGATCTTGACTTCTAGGACTTTCAGGTGGTGAACTGGGTGGTGACGAATTTGGTGTAGATGCGGGTTCTGACAGTTGTTCTTCTACTGACGAACTAGCCTCGGACTTCAGCGGAGAAGATCCAAGATTATCCAGCAGTGGTCCTTGCGAACGAAGATGTGGCATAAACCTGAAAACGCAAAAGACCAAGTGAGTAGACTCGAATACTTAAAAATAAACTAAAACTTAAATTAGACTCCTACGACTCAAACAAAAATAAAACAGATAGCAAGGATGTAGCAGATAAGTCCAATTCAAAACTAATAACGCAATTGCTAAAAGTCCCCGGCAACGGCGCCAAAAACTTGATGTGCTAAAAACAGTCAATTAAATATCAACTAAATTAAACAAGTAATAAAAACTAGACCTAAGACTCAACTACACAAAACACCGGCAAGTGAACCGGTCAATTGTACTAAAGCTAAGTAAGTTCGGAATATCGAACCCACAGGACTCTATAAATTACGTTAATTAACTAATTAGACTCGACTTACGACACGAATATTTATTATTAATGTTTAAAGGGGGATTTTAAACTAATTTTAAACTAATATTAAACCAAGAAAGTAAATAAACAAGCAAACGAGAAACAAGTAATTAAACACAAGATCGAAACCAATAAGAGAAGGAATCTACCTAGGTAAAAATCTCATGTATCAACAATCATCAAGCAATGGACAAATAACATGATTATGGAAACTGATTTCTAAACATATTCATCTAACAAACCCTAAGGACCTTTGACTGAATCAAATGAAATCCCAAAGTACAATTATTAGATTATTAAGCAATCGGTATTATTGATTTCCGCAAAGTCATCAATTAGGGTTAATTAATAGTATCTAAAGCAAGCAATCTTACGAAATACAAAACTCTAGATAACTTGATAAGCTAACATGACATCATGAACATGGATCAACACAATAAGCAAGAATATTGTCACTACTATCCTAGCATGCAATTGACCAAGACACATGAACAACTCCTCATCTTACAGCTTTTGGAATTTAGCAAAACATTTAAAACCCTAACTAACTATCAACAAGCTTCTATGATCTAATGGGCCCATTTAATCACAATAATCAAAACACCAAGTAATGATTTAAACATAAACCCTAAATCTAAAGAACACAATCAAAAGATAAAAGATCTATGTGAAGCAATTGTTAATAATCAATCAAGATAATAAATACTTATACGCATCATGAAAACAAAACCAGTCTTTACTATTAAATAACGAAATCCATAATCAAACAATTATCCAAAGCAAGAATCAAGTCTCAAAGATGTTCATCAAACCTAGGTAGACATGAAGTCTAGCCTAGCATCTTAAAGTCTAAATCAAACAAAACAAATAATAATGAAAACATTGTGAAATAATGAAGAAAGAAAGATTAAAGGCGATAAAACCCGTATTCTTCGATCTTAAACGTCTAGCTCTTCACCGGATGTTCTCTTGCCTTCAAAATCACCACAAGACTCATAAGATGGCTCCAAAAACTCTCTAATTCGGCTGGTGTCAGGTTCTCCTTAGGTTTTAAGTTAAAGATGTTTAAATAGTGATTAAGGCTTTAAAAACCCGTCCACACGTCATTATCTTCCAGAAAAAGGTGCTCGTCGCGCCACGTGACGAGATAAAGGAGTTTGGCCGCATTACGCGGCGACACAATATATCCCCGTCGTGTCACGCGACGAGGTTCCTTCTCCTGGTCGCTTTACGCGACCAGGTCCCTCTAGTCCGGTTCTTCTACTGGTTCATTCCGGTTCAACCCTCATTTGTCCTGGTTCTTCGTTTTAACTCTTTTAAACTCCTTTTTGACTGTTTATCGCACCAGAGACCTACAAAACTTCATTTAGTTAGTGATATATCAATTCTAAGCGAAAATGAATCATAAATCATCAAATACGGTATAAAATTATCATGGGAAACATATATAAATAATTGTATATCAACACCTTTAAAAAATCATGTCTCTAACTTCAAATTCTTACGCTTTAGTCTAACATCGGCATAGCTTTTGTATCGGACCATTGTCGTTTTCAACTTCTCCCTAAATCTAATAATCATGTTAGTCGTTTATTGAATGATATCGGTCCTGTTAATTGGCTATCGCCCACTTATGCCCAACACACGGGTGATCTACACTTACAGCCATATAAGGCTTCGAATGACGTTGCTTGAATGCTAGTGTGATAGCTATTTTTGTACGAAAATTCCACAAGCCGTAAGTGAGTATCTCAACTTCCTCTAAAATCTAAGACACATGCCCTCAACATGTCTTCCAACATTGAATGGTTCGCTCACTTTGACCATCGATCTAGGGGTGGTAAGCGGTACTTATCTAAACGCGTACCTAAAGCTTGCTGAAAAGAATTCCAGAAATTTGAGGTAAAATAACTATCATGATCCGAAATAATTGAAATTGGTACACCATGACGAGAGACTATCTCATCCACGTACAACTTAGCCGACCTCTCCAAGCTATAATTTTCCTTTACCGGTAAGAAATGTGCAGATTTTGTTAGTCAGTCCACTATTACCTAAATTGAGTCATGATCTCTTGCAGTCTTTGGCAATTTCGTCATAAAGTCCATTATGATTCATTCTCATTTCCATTTGGGAATTTCTAGTTGTTGCAACAGTCTAGAAGGTTGTTGACATTCCTCTTTAACCATGGAACAAGTTAAGCATTTTCTCACGTAGGTTGCAATCATCTTTTTTCATTTTGGGCCACCAATAATTAGTCCTTAATCCATGGTACATCTTGCCACTTTCAGGGCGACTTGAATATCTTGACTTGTGGGCTTTGTCCATGATCACTTCCCTTAGATTACCATAACATGGTACCCATATTCTATTCTCATACCTCATTGTTGCATCACTAGCGGCCACGAACCGTTTCTCCATTTCTGTCAACTCTTCATTCCTAAGGTTTTCTTCCTTAAGTGTTTCATCTTGTGTAATCTTAATTTGGGAAATTAAGCTAGTTTGCACACTTATTCTTAAAGTGCGTACTCTTAGTGGCTTTACTCTTTCTTTTCTACTTAAGGCATATGCAACAACGTTTGTCTTCCCGGGATGGTATTGAATTTTACAATCATAGTCGTTCAACAACTCCACCCTCGCCTTTGTCGCGTATTTAGCATCTTTTGGTCGAAGATATGACGTAGGCTCTTGTGATTTATGTATATGATACACTTTGTTCCATATAAATAATGTCTACATATCTTGAGTGCGAAAATAACCGCTCCAAGTTCCAAGTCATGGGTTGTGTAATTCTTTTTGTGTGGCTTCAATTGTCGAGATGCGAAGGCTATCACCTTATTTCTTTGCATTAGCACACATCCAAGTCCTTGTCGTGAAGCATCACAATAAACTATGAAGTCTTTCGTTCCATCGGGTAATGATAAAATTGGCACGCTACATAGTTTTTGTTTTAGAGTATCGAATGCTTCGACTTGTTTCTCTCCTCATACAAACTTAGTCATTTGTTGGGTTAACAAGGTTAAAGGTTGAGCTACTCGAGAAAAAGTTTCAATGGATCTCCTATGGTAACCTGCTAATCCCAAAAATTGCCTAACTTCTGTGTGTGTCTTAGGTGCTTTCTACTCGCTTCTATTTTTTAATGGTCTACTTGAATTCCCATTTCATTCACAACATGTCCTATAAACCATTATCACTCTTTCTCTCTTCTAAAAACCATTTTCACTGCAACAATTTTCCTATTTTGAAAAAAAATATTTTGATATGAAATTTGTTGTTCATTTAGGTTGCCAATGACTTGTCTAGGTATATCATATGTTATGAAGATAGAAATATCAAACTCCATAGCTGATTATATTTGTGGCATGTGGAATTAGGAAGGGGACGCCCTCGTTGTACCTTTGTGTACAGCCACTAATGCTTAGGAACGCCGAACACCGCCATTGATTTAGAGATGAGAAAGGAAACTATAAAAAAAGGTGGCGTGGGCACTGATATGGAAGAGAGAGGTTGCAAGATGTTAGGGACGACACCATGTACCCTTAATTATTGAATGTACATTTAGGAGTTAATAAAGGGAGATCGAGTATGCTAGAAATCTAGAATATGAATTTAATGTGCCTTTGTATGTTTGGATTAAAACATCACCTTTAATGAATAAGTTGTTAGGGATATCATTGGTAGATGTCTAGTTTGTACTCCACTTTTATCATAGTAGAATTTGGAGTGAAGAAACGTGGATCTACTCACTGGTAGCAGATCTACTTTCCTCGGGTATGATTAAACTGTTTCACCGATGGTTCCTTTGAATCCGTGTTCTTCCACCTACAAAATGAACAGCGCCGTTACTTACCCCTCAGAAAGGGACAGAGGGGTCCTCTTTGGGGTAACCCTCCGGCGTGAGAATCAGTATCTTTGTGGAGAAGATAATAAAGTGTGAGTCAGTGAAATCTCAAGAGTATTGCTGAATCGCTGAATACTCTTGATTGTGTGACTGTGTGTTTTTCTGTAACTGACTGTGAGTGAATATAATTCAATATGATTGAATGTGATATCACTACTTGTAACTGTCAATGATTGAGTGTGAATGAATGTGTCATCAAAGTGGAGTTGATGCTGTATTTATAGTGCTAGGGTTTCCACTGGCTGGGCTCAGCCTCGTTGGCCTCCTCCAATCGCACTGCGCCACGTGTCCTCTGGGACACCTGGCGCTTTCTCGTTGGTTGAAATCATGTGGTAGCACATGTGTCATGCTGAGTTGTCGACCTTTCATTTGGCAGCTGTCAACATCAGCATATTCTTACTCCTTAAAAAGATGCCTTCTAGAAGAGTGTCTGACGTGCACAATCAAGGTTGCCCTGATCCTGATTTGGATAAGGACGAGGTTGATTATGTGCACGTGTGATATGCGCCCATCCTGAGGATGCGCGAAGTCTTCTTTTTATTCTCACGCGCAGATATTTCATGCGCAGGTGTGATATGCACGAGCGTGTGATATGCGCCGCGCGCTGGTGCGCCACGCGCATATGTGACGCGCGAGCATATGTGATGTGCAAGAGCATGCGATATGCGCCGCGCGCATATGTGATGCGCGAGCATATGATGCCTGAGCATGTTTTGTATGCGCGATGCGCCTGGGTTTTGGCTTTGTGCCTTCATAATGTCTTTATCTTGTGGGTTGACCCGCCTTGCTTGGTGTTGAGGCGGGTACATACCTCTTCAAGCCCCCCCAGTCTAATGTGTATCTTATCTTGCGTGAGCGTGGTAAGATAGATATTAGACTCACTGAATTGTCCTTTTATAGGGGGTTTTGTCGTTTTCTTTGTTGTTTCCATCGTCGCGCGAAGTTCTATCCATTTGGTTGAAAACGAAAGGTCCAAACACGTGGTTGGTTGGTGATGACGTGCGCCGTAAACGTGTCAGACGTTTCGTGTGCTCGAGGTGCTACAGTTGCCTTTCACGTCCCCTCACACAGCTGTCTTGAACACGTGTCGCACTCGCATTGGTTAGTACCTGCGAGTGGGGGCGCGTCTCTGTTCCGTGGCAGGTCGGTTACATCTTTTTGTCCCCTCACACAGCTGTTAGGGACACGTGTCGCGCCGTCGTTGGGTTGCCCCTGCGAGTGGGGGCGCGTGAAACCCGATCAGCTGCCACATTTCTCTCTCCTGGGCCTATAAAAGCAGGCCCTTAGGAAATTTTTATCTTCATCTTCATTGTTGCTAAAATTCAAATTTCTGCTTTCACATTCTGATTTGAGTGTTTACATCGATTCGAATCCTCGATTATCGGCTATTACAGTTGTATGTCTGATAGTTCATACTCGTCTAGCCCTTCAATCACCTCCGTTGCCTCTCGAAGACGCCGTGTGAAATCTGTGGTGATGTCGACATTGAAGCAAAAGGGGAAGGGGAAGAAGGTTGTTGAGACCACATCGGAGGAAGTAGGGAGGACCAAGGCCACCAAAAGGTGGAGTGAAATCCCCTGCAAATTGAAGCAGGCAGATCTCGACAACCTGATCACCTCTCAGGGATTTCCCACCCTGTTTGGCTGCATGTTGCCTAGGTCCGGGCAAACGGCGGCGGACCCGCCTGCCGGCTATATATCCCTATATAGCCACTTTTTCTCCCACTGCAACCTTCGTCTCCCGATGACAAGGTTTGTGGGTGCACTGTTGAAGTTCTATGGGATTCACATATCCCAAGTCCATCCGTTTGGACTCGTGCGCGTGACTCACTTTGAGTTCATGTGCAAATCCCAGCGCGAGGAACCCACTCCTCGGCGCTTTCAATATTTTTATAAGGCCAAGATCCAAGACAATTGGATCTCTTTTATTCCTCGCAGTCAGAAAGTGAAGTGCTCCACTGTTTCATTCAAGAGCCTTCATGACTGGTCTGAGAGGTTTTTTTACATTAAGGCCGGTGTGATCCCCATCCGTATGACCATGCGCTCTATTACTTCTGCGCCTGCGGATGAGGGTGTCCTCAAGAACCCAACTGGCGCATGGGTTAAGAAACTGACCGCCGAACCATCCCCCGCGAAGAAAATTTGCGAGGAGGCGCTGGTTGGGGTCGGCATGAGCAGGCTCTGGGCCGACAGCGCGCTTGAGCCCGTTATCCAAGTCGACGGGTTGTGTAAGTTTTTTTTTTTTTTTTTTTGTTTTTATATTTGCGCGAGCATCGTTCTTTTGCTGATATCATTTAACTTGGCTTTGCGCAGTCACCAAGGATTACATCCTTGCCGCTTATGATGAACATGTGGAGGGCGGCTCCGTCGAACTTGGCGCTGGGGAGGTTGGTTTCCCGGATCGCTTCGATGACCTGTTCATCCCAGTAGATCTGGATTTTGACTTTGACGGTGACGCGCCTGGTAAGTCTTCGCACTGCTGCTCATTCCTTTAGAATACCCAAGTTTATTAACATTTCTGTCGCTTGTTTTTGTAGATGCGCTTGAAAACTACGAGCTAGAGCTCGCGGAAGAGGAGGAGGAGGAAGAGGAGGCGCCTCTACTAAAGCGCAAAGCTAAGGGGAAATCTGGCGCAGGGGCCAGTAAGAAACAGAAGAAAGAGGACACCCCTGTCGCTCATCCCCATGCTCAAACGAAGGGACCTAAGGAAACCCAGGTGTTTACCACAAAGGTTTCTTTAGCTTCTCTGCCTGTGAGAGTGGGCAGACCTCCTGTCCACTTGAGGTATGGTGGCGTCGCCTCCTCCTTTCGCGCGGCTGAAGAGAGAAGCAGTGCCGCGCCTGCAACAGGTATACTTTATTTATCTTCATCTGGCTGAATTGTTATTAAACCTTTGCTCCTTTAAATGTTTGCAGAGGCAACGACGGTAACAGATCAGCCGCAGGCGCCACAAGGTGCCACGGCTGCGCCGGGGACTCCATCGAAGTCCCCTGTTCTACCCTCTGAAAAGGGTAGAATAGATTTTATGGCGATGTTCGATGCGCGAACAGAATTGCGCCAAGGTAAGTTTTGCACATATGTCTTCTAAATTTTTCCCTTTGGAGTCAGTCATAAACAATTTTTCCTTGTTTATTTGTTCATAGGAGTTGTAGCTGGCGCAACAGTTGCTGGTGATACTCCCGGCGGCACTTCCGGCGCCGCTGGTTCTGGTCCTGCTCCTGCTAGTGCTGAATCTCCCCTTATTGGGATTACCAAGGAGCAGGAAACCGTATTGCGCGCCGAACTGGCGGCGTCGAGACCTCCCTCGCCTCCTCCTGCACGCAGCCCTCCCCGCGAGGCTGGTTTGGAGCCTTCCAGGTCGCAGGAGAAGAGGCCTGTTGAAAAAGACGAGGAGGACGAGGGGGTTCAAGTTGAAGACTCCTTGGGAGACCGCGCCAGCCCTGCGATGCCGCAAGTGTTCGCAGCGCAGACCTCTGGTGGGGCTGGCGCTGACTTTCCTGCTTCATCCCCGCAGGTATGTATTGATTTGTTGGTCCGCTGCGCGTATCTCCATATAAGTATGTTTTATGACTTAGAACTTTTCTTGTGTTTTGCAGGAAGGTGTCCCCGTTTACCGCCCGAGATGGAATATTAATGAAGAGAGTTCCTTTCAATCCATGGGCGTATGCGAGGACTTCTGGGCTCATGCCGTGCCTCCTACTGAAAGGAGGTATCAGGAGGAGCGCACCCGCGCGGACTTGCTGAACGACCATGTTTTCGCTGGGTCGGCTTTCTTCGCTGCTTCCCAAGAGCTTCGTCGTGATTATGTTAAAGTACGCGACGCTCTTGTGGAAGCCCAGCGAGAGGCTAAGGTGGCCGCCTGGAACCTGTCTGATGCTCGCGCGCGAGCTGAGAAACTCCAGGCGGAGCTCAGTGAAAACAGAGCAAGTGCCAACACCGCATACATCAAGCGCGGGCATGAGCTCCAAGCTGCGCGGGAGAAGCAGCAGTTGGCGGAGGCCGAAGTTGCCAAGTACGCGCGCAGAGTGCGTGTCTTGGAACAGCAGGCCGAGGCGCGTGACCAAGCTATCGTCCAGAGTATCACTGAGAAATCATCACTGGAGAGCGAGGTTGCGCGCCTGAAAAGGGATTTGGCGGGCCGCGCAGGCCGATAGAGATGAGGCCTTAGCGACGGCGGCGTCTAGCCAGGAAGCACTTGGTGCTGCGCAGGCGGAGAAAGAAAAAATTTTGGCGGGCAGCAGCGTCTGATAAGGAAGAACTAAAAAAGACTAAGGAAACTGTTGAGTTATTAAACTCTCAGGTTCCTGCCCTCGAGACGTCTGTTGCTGGCCTCGCGCAGGATCGCCAATGGTTGGTGTCACAGGGCATGGCTCGCTGCGCTTTGGCGATGAAATATTCCGCCGAGTTTCAAGCCCTTGTGATGGACTGCAATGCCGCCGCGCGTTTGGTGGGCCGAGCTGAAGGGTTTACGGATGGGTATGAATATGGCATGTTGAGGAAGAACCCATCCGAGTACCCTTACAAGAGCGATGCGGCCTGCGCGGACATGGCCGCGGTGGGGGAAAAGTATATGAATACTCCCATCCCCATCCTTATGCAGGTACCTTAATCATAATGAGTTTTTCTTGACTAACTTTTCTAAGTGTTTTGTACTCATTACTTTTCTAATGATTTACAGATAGCTGCGCTTGCTGACCAGCCCGACCTCGGCGCGCTAAAGAAGTTGCTTGATGATTGCGAGAGGGCTGGTGGCGATGATGGTGGCGCGGGGAATGTTGCCCCTGCCAGCGGCTCTGGCGCGGCGAAAGAATCTGCTCGTGACACCGTTGTGATCGAAGACTCCAATGAGGAGGAAGAACTTGACTATGGTCAGTTCGGGGATGAGGAGCAGACCGCGCCAGATGCTGCGGGAGATGATGAGGGTGATGAAGCGGCTGACGTCGACGTGGAGACTTGAGAAGCCCTTCATCAAATTTTGTATATTTATTTTTTATACTTGTAATTTGTAACTCATCATACTTGTAAATTTCGATCCAATGGAATGAAACTTGTTCTCTCGTTTTCATATCTTGCGCATTTCCATTCATCTCTTCATGTTTGGTTGTATAGATATAAGATATGCTTGCACGTTAAAATAAGAACAAGGTTGTATGGAAATTATTCACTTAACCTCTGTTCTATTTTGTTTGTGGTTCTCGCAGTATCTTGCTCATGCTGACATGCGCGCTAACTTGTCGTTATTTTCTTTTTCGCGCGTCGTTGTCGCGC